>NW_027438385.1:0-147998 GCF_000715075.1 Nicotiana tabacum | reverse complement strand
ACCCTACTGCTGACTGAAAGGAAAAGTTCAGTTTAGGGTTTAAAACCCTAATGCTGACTAAAGGGAAAGAGTTCAGTTTAGGGTTTAAAACCCTAATGCTGACTGAAAGGAAAAGTTCAGTTTAGGGTTTTAAAACCCTAATGCTGACTAAAGAGAAAGAGTTCAGTTTAGGGTTTAAAACCCTAATGCTGACTAAAGGGAAAGAGTTCAGTTTAGGGTTTAAAACCCTAATGCTGACTAAAGGGAAAGAGTTCAGTTTAGGGTTTAAAACCCTAATGCTGACTGAAAGGAAAAAGTTCAGTTTAGGGTTTAAAACCCTAATGCTGACTAAAGGGAAAGAGTTCAGTTTAGGGTTTAAAACCCTAATGCTGACTGAAAGGAAAAGTTCAGTTTAGGCTTTAAAACCCTAATGCTGACTAAAGGGAAAGAGTTCAGTTTAGGGTTTAAAACCCTAATGCTGACTGAAAGGAAAAGTTCAGTTTAGGGTTTTAAAACCCTAATGCTGACTAAAGGGAAAGAGTTCAGTTTAGGGTTTAAAACCCTAATGCTGACTGAAAGGAAAAGTTCAGTTTAGGGTTTAAAACCCTAATGCTGACTAAAGGGAAAAAGTTCAGTTTAGGGTTTAAAACCCTAATGCTGACTGAAAGGAAAAGTTCAGTTTAGGGTTTAAAACCCTAATGCTGACTAAAGGGAAAAAGTTCAGTTTAGGGTTTAAAACCCTAATGCTGACTGAAAGGAAAAGTTCAGTTTAGGGTTTTAAAACCCTAATGCTGACTAATATCGAGATAGGCAAAAGATGTGTGAAAATTGCATAATACTGGAAATAAAAAAAGAAGGTCAATATGTGTTTTTTTCAAGTTTTTCTATTCCATAAAACATTCATAATTGTAAAAAAAAAGTTCTCTATTGACTGGTATCTTTATTTCACATTATTTTTGATTCATAAAATCTATACCTATAGAATTTGCTAATCGGCTGTTCTGTAGAAAGGAAATTAGTTGAACTTAATAAAAAGAAAAAATAAAATAAAGAATCCAAAAAATACTCAGTTTAGGGTTTAAAACCCTAATGCTGACTGAAAGGAAATGTTCAGTTTAGGGTTTAAAACCCTAATGCTGACTGAAAGGAAAAAGTTCAGTTTAGGGTTTAAAACCCTAATGCTGACTAAAGGGAAAGAGTTCAGTTTAGGGTTTAAAACCCTAATGCTGACTGAAAGGAAAAGTTCAGTTTAGGGTTTAAAACCCTAATGCTGACTGAAAGGAAAGAGTTCAGTTTAGGGTTTAAAACCCTAATGCTGACTGAAAGGGAAAGAGTTCAGTTTAGGGTTTAAAACCCTAATGTTGACTGAAAGGAAAAGTTCAGTTTAGGGTTTAAAACCCTAATGCTGACTGAAAAGAAAAAGTTCAGTTTAGGGTTTAAAACCCTAATGCTGACTAAAGGGAAAGAGTTCAGTTTAGGGTTTAAAACCCTACTGCTGACCGAAAGGAAAAGTTCAGTTTAGGGTTTAAAACCCTACTGCTGACTGAAAGGAAAAGTTCAGTTTAGGGTTTAAAACCCTAATGCTGACTAAAGGGAAAGAGTTCAGTTTAGGGTTTAAAACCCTAATGCTGACTGAAAGGAAAAGTTCAGTTTAGGGTTTAAAACCCTAATGCTGACTAAAGAGAAAGAGTTCAGTTTAGGGTTTAAAACCCTAATGCTGACTAAAGGGAAAGAGTTCAGTTTAGGGTTTAAAACCCTAATGCTGACTGAAAGGAAAAAGTTCAGTTTAGGGTTTAAAACCCTAATGCTGACTGAAAGGAAAAAGTTCAGTTTAGGGTTTAAAACCCTAATGCTGACTAAAGGGAAAGAGTTCAGTTTAGGGTTTAAAACCCTAATGCTGACTGAAAGGAAAAGTTCAGTTTAGGGTTTAAAACCCTAATGCTGACTAAAGGGAAAGAGTTCAGTTTAGGGTTTAAAACCCTAATGCTGACTGAAAGGAAAAGTTCAGTTTAGGGTTTAAAACCCTAATGCTGACTGAAAGGGAAAAGTTCAGTTTAGGGTTTAAAACCCTAATGCTGACTGAAAGGAAAAGTTCAGTTTAGGGTTTAAAACCCTAATGCTGACTGAAAGGAAAAAGTTCAGTTTAGGGTTTAAAACCCTAATGCTGACTAAAGGGAAAGAGTTCAGTTTAGGGTTTAAAACCCTAATGCTGACTGAAAGGAAAAGTTCAGTTTAGGGTTTAAAACCCTAATGCTGACTGAAAGGAAAAGTTCAGTTTAGGGTTTAAAACCCTAATGCTGACTAAAGGGAAAGAGTTCAGTTTAGGGTTTAAAACCCTAATGCTGACTGAAAGGAAAAGTTCAGTTTAGGGTTTAAAACCCTAATGCTGACTAAAGAGAAAGAGTTCAGTTTAGGGTTTAAAACCCTAATGCTGACTGAAAGGAAAAGTTCAGTTTAGGGTTTAAAACCCTAATGCTGACTGAAAGGAAAAGTTCACTTTAGGGTTTAAAACCCTAATGCTGACTGAAAGGAAAAAGTTCAGTTTAGGGTTTAAAACCCTAATGCTGACTAAAGGGAAAGAGTTCAGTTTAGGGTTTAAAACCCTAATGCTGACTGAAAGGAAAAGTTCAGTTTAGGGCTTTAAAACCCTAATGCTGACTAAAGGGAAAGAGTTCAGTTTAGGGTTTAAAACCCTAATGCTGACTGAAAGGAAAAGTTCAGTTTAGGGTTTAAAACCCTAATGCTGACTGAAAGGAAAAAGTTCAGTTTAGGGTTTAAAACCCTAATGCTGACTAAAGGGAAAGAGTTCAGTTTAGGGTTTAAAACCCTAATGCTGACTGAAAGGAAAAGTTCAGTTTAGGGTTTAAAACCCTAATGCTGACTAAAGAGAAAGAGTTCAGTTTAGGGTTTAAAACCCTAATGCTGACTAAAGGGAAAGAGTTCAGTTTAGGGTTTAAAACCCTAATGCTGACTGAAAGGAAAAGTTCAGTTTAGGGTTTAAAACCCTAATGCTGACTGAAAGGAAAAAGTTCAGTTTAGGGTTTAAAACCCTAATGCTGACTAAAGGGAAAGAGTTCAGTTTAGGGTTTAAAACCCTACTGCTGACCGAAAGGAAAAGTTCAGTTTAGGGTTTAAAACCCTACTGCTGACTGAAAGGAAAAGTTCAGTTTAGGGTTTAAAACCCTAATGCTGACTAAAGGGAAAGAGTTCAGTTTAGGGTTTTAAAACCCTAATGCTGACTGAAAGGAAAAGTTCAGTTTAGGGTTTAAAACCCTAATGCTGACTAAAGAGAAAAAGTTCAGTTTAGGGTTTAAAACCCTAATGCTGACTAAAGGGAAAGAGTTCAGTTTAGGGTTTAAAACCCTAATGCTGACTGAAAGGGAAAAGTTCAGTTTAGGGTTTAAAACCCTAATGCTGACTGAAAGGAAAAAGTTCAGTTTAGGGTTTAAAACCCTAATGCTGACTAAAGGGAAAGAGTTCAGTTTAGGGTTTAAAACCCTAATGCTGACTGAAAGGAAAAGTTCAGTTTAAGGCTTTAAAACCCTAATGCTGACTAAAGGGAAAGAGTTCAGTTTAGGGTTTAAAACCCTAATGCTGACTGAAAGGAAAAGTTCAGTTTAGGGTTTTAAAACCCTAATGCTGACTAAAGGGAAAGAGTTCAGTTTAGGGTTTAAAACCCTAATGCTGACTGAAAGGAAAAGTTCAGTTTAGGGTTTTAAAACCCTAATGCTGACTAAAGGGAAAATGTTCAGCTTGGGGTTTAAAACCCTAATGCTGACTGAAAGGAAAAGTTCAGTTTAGGGTTTAAAACCCTAATGCTGACTAAAGGGAAAGAGTTCAGTTTAGGGTTTAAAACCCTAATGCTGACTGAAAGGAAAAGTTCAGTTTCGGGTTTTAAAACCCTAATGCTGACTAAAGGGAAAGAGTTCAGTTTAGGGTTTAAAACCCTAATGCTGACTGAAAGGAAAAGTTCAGTTTAGGGTTTAAAACCCTAATGCTGACTGAAAGGAAAAGTTCAGTTTAGGGTTTAAAACCCTAATGCTGACTGAAAGGAAAAAGTTCAGTTTAGGGTTTAAAACCCTAATGCTGACTGAAAGGAAAAAGTTCAGTTTAGGGTTTAAAACCCTAATGCTGACTGAAAGGAAAAGTTCAGTTTAGGGTTTAAAACCCTAATGCTGACTTAAAGGAAAAGTTCAGTTTAGGGTTTAAAACCCTAATGCTGACTGAAAGGAAAAGTTCAGTTTAGGGTTTAAAACCCTACTGCTGACTGAAAGGAAAAGTTCAGTTTAGGGTTTAAAACCCTAATGCTGACTAAAGGGAAAGAGTTCAGTTTAGGGTTTAAAACCCTAATGCTGACTGAAAGGAAAAGTTCAGTTTAGGGTTTTAAAACCCTAATGCTGACTAAAGGGAAAGAGTTCAGTTTAGGGTTTAAAACCCTACTGCTGACCGAAAGGAAAAGTTCAGTTTAGGGTTTAAAACCCTAATGCTGACTGAAAGGAAAAAGTTCAGTTTAGGGTTTAAAACCCTAATGCTGACTGAAAGGAAAAGTTCAGTTTAGGGTTTAAAACCCTACTGCTGACTGAAAGGAAAAGTTCAGTTTAGGGTTTAAAACCCTAATGCTGACTGAAAGGAAAAGTTCAGTTTAGGGTTTAAAACCCTAATGCTGACTAAAGGGAAAGAGTTCAGTTTAGGGTTTAAAACCCTAATGCTGACTGAAAGGAAAAGTTCAGTTTAGGGTTTTAAAACCCTAATGCTGACTAAAGGGAAAAAGTTCAGTTTAGGGTTTAAAACCCTAATGCTGACTGAAAGGAAAAGTTCAGTTTAGGGTTTAAAACCCTAATGCTGACTGAAAGGAAAAGTTCAGTTTAGGGTTTAAAACCCTACTGCTGACCGAAAGGAAAAGTTCAGTTTAGGGTTTAAAACCCTACTGCTGACTGAAAGGAAAAGTTCAGTTTAGGGTTTAAAACCCTAATGCTGACTAAAGGGAAAGAGTTCAGTTTAGGGTTTAAAACCCTACTGCTGACCGAAAGGAAAAGTTCAGTTTAGGGTTTAAAACCCTAATGCTGACTGAAAGGAAAAAGTTCAGTTTAGGGTTTAAAACCCTAATGCTGACTGAAAGGAAAAAGTTCAGTTTAGGGTTTAAAACCCTACTGCTGACCGAAAGGAAAAGTTCAGTTTAGGGTTTAAAACCCTACTGCTGACTGAAAGGAAAAGTTCAGTTTAGGGTTTAAAACCCTAATGCTGACTAAAGGGAAAGAGTTCAGTTTAGGGTTTAAAACCCTAATGCTGACTGAAAGGAAAAGTTCAGTTTAGGGTTTTAAAACCCTAATGCTGACTAAAGGGAAAAAGTTCAGTTTAGGGTTTAAAACCCTAATGCTGACTGAAAGGAAAAGTTCAGTTTAGGGTTTTAAAACCCTAATGCTGACTAATATCGAGATAGGCAAAAGATGTGTGAAAATTGCATAATACTGGAAATAAAAAAAGAAGGTCAATATGTGTTTTTTTCAAGTTTTTCTATTCCATAAAACATTCATAATTGTAAAAAATAGGTTCTCTATTGACTGGTATCTTTATTTCACATTATTTTTGATTCATAAAATCTATACCTATAGAATTTGCTAATCGGCTGTTCTGTAGAAAGGAAATTAGTTGAACTTAATAAAAAGAAAAAATAAAATAAAGAATCCAAAAAATACTCGATTTTTATTTATGGTTCACATTTCATTTACATGTGGAAAGTGTTCAGTTTAGGGTTTAAAACCCTAATGCTGACTGAAAGGAAAAGTTCAGTTTAGGGTTTAAAACCCTAATGCTGACTAAAGGGAAAGAGTTCAGTTTAGGGTTTAAAACCCTAATGCTGACTGAAAGGAAAAGTTCAGTTTAGGGTTTTAAAACCCTAATGCTGACTAAAGGGAAAGAGTTCAGTTTAGGGTTTAAAACCCTAATGCTGACGGAAAGGAAAAGTTTAGTTTAGGGTTTAAAACCCTAATGCTGACTGAAAGGAAAGAGTTCAGTTTAGGGTTTAAAACCCTAATGCTGAAGTTCAGTTTAGGGTTTAAAACCCTAATGCTGACTGAAAGGAAAAGTTCAGTTTAGGGTTTAAAACCCTACTGCTGACCGAAAGGAAAAGTTCAGTTTAGGGTTTAAAACCCTACTGCTGACTGAAAGGAAAAGTTCAGTTTAGGGTTTAAAACCCTAATGCTGACTAAAGGGAAAGAGTTCAGTTTAGGGTTTAAAACCCTAATGCTGACTGAAAGGAAAAGTTCAGTTTAGGGTTTAAAACCCTAATGCTGACTGAAAGGAAAAAGTTCAGTTTAGGGTTTAAAACCCTAATGCTGACTAAAGGGAAAGAGTTCAGTTTAGGGTTTAAAACCCTAATGCTGACTGAAAGGAAAAAGTTCAGTTTAAGGTTTAAAACCCTAATGCTGACTAAAGGGAAAGAGTTCAGTTTAGGGTTTAAAACCCTAATGCTGACTGAAAGGAAAAGTTCAGTTTAGGGTTTTAAAACCCTAATGCTGACTAAAGGGAAAGAGTTCAGTTTAGGGTTTAAAACCCTAATGCTGACTTAAAGGAAAAGTTCAGTTTAGGGTTTTAAAACCCTAATGCTGACTAAAGGGAAAATGTTCAGTTTAGGGTTTAAAACCCTAATGCTGACTGAAAGGAAAAGTTCAGTTTAGGGTTTAAAACCCTAATGCTGACTAAAGGGAAAGAGTTCAGTTTAGGGTTTA
Organism: Nicotiana tabacum; assembly: GCF_000715075.1. NCBI lineage: Eukaryota > Viridiplantae > Streptophyta > Magnoliopsida > Solanales > Solanaceae > Nicotiana > Nicotiana tabacum. The sequence goes on along the minus strand of NW_027438385.1, from coordinate 141,291 downwards.
AAACCCTAATGCTGACTGAAAGGAAAAGTTCAGTTTAGGGTTTTAAAACCCTAATGCTGACTAAAGGGAAAGAGTTTAGTTTAGGGTTTAAAACCCTAATGCTGACTGAAAGGAAAAGTTCAGTTTAGGGTTTAAAACCCTAATGCTGACTAAAGGGAAAGAGTTCAGTTTAGGGTTTAAAACCCTAATGCTGACTGAAAGGAAAAGTTCAGTTTAGGGTTTTAAAACCCTAATGCTGACTAAAGGGAAAGAGTTCAGTTTAGGGTTTAAAACCCTAATGCTGACTGAAAGGAAAAAGTTCAGTTTAGGGTTTAAAACCCTAATGCTGACTGAAAGGAAAAGTTCAGTTTAGGGTTTAAAACCCTACTGCTGACCGAAAGGAAAAGTTCAGTTTAGGGTTTAAAACCCTACTGCTGACTGAAAGGAAAAGTTCAGTTTAGGGTTTAAAACCCTAATGCTGACTAAAGGGAAAGAGTTCAGCTTAGGGTTTAAAACCCTAATGCTGACTGAAAGGAAAAGTTCAGTTTAGGGTTTAAAACCCTAATGCTGACTAAAGAGAAAGAGTTCAGTTTAGGGTTTAAAACCCTAATGCTGACTAAAGGGAAAGAGTTCAGTTTAGGGTTTAAAACCCTAATGCTGACTGAAAGGAAAAGTTCAGTTTAGGGTTTAAAACCCTAATGCTGACTGAAAGGAAAAAGTTCAGTTTAGGGTTTAAAACCCTAATGCTGACTAAAGGGAAAGAGTTCAGTTTAGGGTTTAAAACCCTACTGCTGACCGAAAGGAAAAGTTCAGTTTAGGGTTTAAAACCCTACTGCTGACTGAAAGGAAAAGTTCAGTTTAGGGTTTAAAACCCTAATGCTGACTAAAGGGAAAGAGTTCAGTTTAGGGTTTTAAAACCCTAATGCTGACTGAAAGGAAAAGTTCAGTTTAGGGTTTAAAACCCTAATGCTGACTAAAGAGAAAGAGTTCAGTTTAGGGTTTAAAACCCTAATGCTGACTAAAGGGAAAGAGTTCAGTTTAGGGTTTAAAACCCTAATGCTGACTGAAAGGAAAAGTTCAGTTTAGGGTTTAAAACCCTAATGCTGACTGAAAGGAAAAAGTTCAGTTTAGGGTTTAAAACCCTAATGCTGACTAAAGGGAAAGAGTTCAGTTTAGGGTTTAAAACCCTAATGCTGACTGAAAGGAAAAGTTCAGTTTAAGCTTTAAAACCCTAATGCTGACTAAAGGGAAAGAGTTCAGTTTAGGGTTTAAAACCCTAATGCTGACTGAAAGGAAAAGTTCAGTTTAGGGTTTAAAACCCTAATGCTGACTGAAAGGAAAAAGTTCAGTTTAGGGTTTAAAACCCTAATGCTGACTAAAGGGAAAGAGTTCAGTTTAGGGTTTAAAACCCTAATGCTGACTGAAAGGAAAAGTTCAGTTTAGGGTTTAAAACCCTAATGCTGACTAAAGAGAAAGAGTTCAGTTTAGGGTTTAAAACCCTAATGCTGACTAAAGGGAAAGAGTTCAGTTTAGGGTTTAAAACCCTAATGCTGACTGAAAGGAAAAGTTCAGTTTAGGGTTTAAAACCCTAATGCTGACTGAAAGGAAAAAAGTTCAGTTTAGGGTTTAAAACCCTAATGCTGACTAAAGGGAAAGAGTTCAGTTTAGGGTTTAAAACCCTACTGCTGACCGAATGGAAAAGTTCAGTTTAAGGTTTAAAACCCTACTGCTGACTGAAAGGAAAAGTTCAGTTTAGGGTTTAAAACCCTAATGCTGACTAAAGGGAAAGAGTTCAGTTTAGGGTTTTAAAACCCTAATGCTGACTGAAAGGAAAAGTTCAGTTTAGGGTTTAAAACCCTAATGCTGACTAAAGAGAAAAAGTTCAGTTTAGGGTTTAAAACCCTAATGCTGACTAAAGGGAAAGAGTTTAGTTTAGGGTTTAAAACCCTAATGCAGACTGAAAGGAAAAGTTCAGTTTAGGGTTTAAAACCCTAATGCTGACTGAAAGGAAAAAGTTCAGTTTAGGGTTTAAAACCCTAATGCTGACTAAAGGGAAAGAGTTCAGTTTAGGGTTTAAAACCCTAATGCTGACTGAAAGGAAAAGTTCAGTTTAAGCTTTAAAACCCTAATGCTGACTAAAGGGAAAGAGTTCAGTTTAGGGTTTAAAACCCTAATGCTGACTGAAAGGAAAAGTTCAGTTTAGGGTTTTAAAACCCTAATGCTGACTAAAGGGAAAGAGTTCAGTTTAGGGTTTAAAACCCTAATGCTGACTGAAAGGAAAAGTTCAGTTTAGGGTTTTAAAACCCAAATGCTGACTAAAGGGAAAATGTTCAGCTTAGGGTTTAAAACCCTAATGCTGACTGAAAGGAAAAGTTCAGTTTAGGGTTTAAAACCCTAATGCTGACTAAAGGGAAAGAGTTAAGTTTAGGGTTTAAAACCCTAATGTTGACTGAAAGGAAAAGTTCAGTTTCGGGTTTTAAAACCCTAATGCTGACTAAAGGGAAAGAGTTCAGTTTAGGGTTTAAAACCCTAATGCTGACTGAAAGGAAAAAGTTCAGTTTAGGGTTTAAAACCCTAATACTGACTAAAGGGAAAGAGTTCAGTTTAGGGTTTAAAACCCTAATGTTGACTGAAAAGAAAAGTTCAGTTTATGGTTTAAAACCTTAATGCTGAATGAAAGGAAAAGTTCAGTTTAGGGTTTGAAACCCTAATGTTAACTGAAAGGAAAAGATCAGTTTAAGGTTTAAAACCCTAATGCTGACTGAAAGGAAAAGTTCAGTTTAGGGTTTAAAACCCTACTGATGACTGAAAGGAAAAGTTCAGTTGATGGTTTAAAACCCTACTGCTGACTGAAAGGAAAAGTTCAGTTTAGGGTTTAAAACCCTAATGCTGACTAAAGGGAAAGAGTTCAGTTTAGGGTTTAAAACCCTAATGCTGACTGAAAGGAAAAGTTCAGTTTAGGGTTTAAAACCCTAATGCTGACTGAAGGGAAAGAGTTCAGTTTAGGGTTTAAAACCCTAATGCTGACTGAAAGGAAAAGTTCAGTTTAGGGTTTAAAACCCTAATGCTGACTAAAGAGAAAGAGTTCAGTTTAGGGTTTAAAACCCTAATGCTGACTAAAGGGAAAGAGTTCAGTTTAGGGTTTAAAACCCTAATGCTGACTGAAAGGAAAAGTTCAGTTTATGGTTTAAAACCCTAATGCTGACTGAAAGGAAAAAGTTCAGTTTAGGGTTTAAAACCCTAATGCTGACTAAAGGGAAAGAGTTCAGTTTAGGGTTTAAAACCCTACTGCTGACCGAATGGAAAAGTTCAGTTTAAGGTTTAAAACCCTACTGCTGACTGAAAGGAAAAGTTCAGTTTAGGGTTTAAAACCCTAATGCTGACTAAAGGGAAAGAGTTCAGTTTAGGGTTTTAAAACCCTAATGCTGACTGAAAGGAAAAGTTCAGTTTAGGGTTTAAAACCCTAATGCTGACTAAAGAGAAAAAGTTCAGTTTAGGGTTTAAAACCCTAATGCTGACTAAAGGGAAAGAGTTTAGTTTAGGGTTTAAAACCCTAATGCAGACTGAAAGGAAAAGTTCAGTTTAGGGTTTAAAACCCTAATGCTGACTGAAAGGAAAAAGTTCAGTTTAGGGTTTAAAACCCTAATGCTGACTAAAGGGAAAGAGTTCAGTTTAGGGTTTAAAACCCTAATGCTGACTGAAAGGAAAAGTTCAGTTTAAGCTTTAAAACCCTAATGCTGACTAAAGGGAAAGAGTTCAGTTTAGGGTTTAAAACCCTAATGCTGACTGAAAGGAAAAGTTCAGTTTAGGGTTTTAAAACCCTAATGCTGACTAAAGGGAAAGAGTTCAGTTTAGGGTTTAAAACCCTAATGCTGACTGAAAGGAAAAGTTCAGTTTAGGGTTTTAAAACCCAAATGCTGACTAAAGGGAAAATGTTCAGCTTAGGGTTTAAAACCCTAATGCTGACTGAAAGGAAAAGTTCAGTTTAGGGTTTAAAACCCTAATGCTGACTAAAGGGAAAGAGTTAAGTTTAGGGTTTAAAACCCTAATGTTGACTGAAAGGAAAAGTTCAGTTTCGGGTTTTAAAACCCTAATGCTGACTAAAGGGAAAGAGTTCAGTTTAGGGTTTAAAACCCTAATGCTGACTGAAAGGAAAAAGTTCAGTTTAGGGTTTAAAACCCTAATACTGACTAAAGGGAAAGAGTTCAGTTTAGGGTTTAAAACCCTAATGTTGACTGAAAAGAAAAGTTCAGTTTATGGTTTAAAACCTTAATGCTGAATGAAAGGAAAAGTTCAGTTTAGGGTTTGAAACCCTAATGTTAACTGAAAGGAAAAGATCAGTTTAAGGTTTAAAACCCTAATGCTGACTGAAAGGAAAAGTTCAGTTTAGGGTTTAAAACCCTACTGATGACTGAAAGGAAAAGTTCAGTTGATGGTTTAAAACCCTACTGCTGACTGAAAGGAAAAGTTCAGTTTAGGGTTTAAAACCCTAATGCTGACTAAAGGGAAAGAGTTCAGTTTAGGGTTTAAAACCCTAATGCTTACTGAAAGGAAAAGTTCAGTTTAGGGTTTAAAACCCTAATACTGACTGAAGGGAAAGAGTTCAGTTTAGGGTTTAAAACCCTAATGCTGACTGAAAGGAAATGTTCAGTTTAGGGTTTAAAACCCTAATGCTGACTGAAAGGAAAAAGTTCAGTTTAGGGTTTAAAACCCTAATGCTGACTAAAGGGAAAGAGTTCAGTTTAGGGTTTAAAACCCTAATGCTGACTGAAAGGAAAAGTTCAGTTTAGGGTTTAAAACCCTAATGCTGACTAAAGGGAAAGAGTTCAGTTTAGGGTTTAAAACCCTAATGCTGACTGAAAGGAAAAAGTTCAGTTTAGGGTTTAAAACCCTAATGCTGACTAAAGGGAAAGAGTTCAGTTTAGGGTTTAAAATCCTAATGTTGACTGAAAGGAAAAGTTTAGTTTAGGGTTCAAAACCCTAATGCTGACTGAAAGGAAAAATTTCAGTTTAGGGTTTAAAACCCTAATGCTGACTAAAGGGAAAGAGTTCAGTTTAGTGTTTAAAACCCTAATGCTGACTGAAAGGAAAAGGTTCAGTTTAGGGTTTAAAACCCTAATGCTGACTAAAGGGAAAGAGTTCAGTTTAGGGTTTAAAACCCTAATGCTGACTGAAAGGAAAAGTTCAGTTTAGGGTTTAAAACCCTAATACTGACTGAAAGGAAAAAGTTCAGTTTAGGGTTTAAAACCCTAATGCTGACTAAAGGGAAAGAGTTCAGTTTAGGGTTTAAAACCCTAATGTTGACTGAAAGGAAAAGTTCAGTTTAGGGTTTAAAACCCTAATGCTGACTGAAAGGAAAAAGTTCAGTTTAGGGTTTAAAACCCTAATGCTGACTAAAGGGAAAGAGTTCAGTTTAGGGTTTAAAACCCTAATGCTGACTGAAAGGAAAAGTTCAGTTTAGGGTTTAAACCCTAATGCTGACTAAAGGGAAAGAGTTCAGTTTAGGGTTTAAAATCATAATGCTGACTGAAAGGAAAAGTTCAGTTTAGGGTTTAAAACCCTAATGCTGACTGAAAGGAAAAGTTCAGTTTAGGGTTTAAAACCCTACTGCTGACTGAAAGGAAAAGTTCAGTTTAGGGTTTAAAACCCTAATGCTGACTAAAGGGAAAGAGTTCAGTTTAGGGTTTAAAACCCTACTGCTGACCGAAAGGAAAAGTTCAGTTTAGGGTTTAAAACCCTAATGCTGACTGAAAGGAAAAAGTTCAGTTTAGGGTTTAAAACCCTAATGTTGACTGAAAGGAAAAGTTCAGTTTAGGGTTTAAAACCCTACTGCTGACCGAAAGGAAAAGTTCAGTTTAGGGTTTAAAACCCTACTGCTGACTGAAAGGAAAAGTTCAGTTTAGGGTTTAAAACCCTAATGCTGACTAAAGGGAAAGAGTTCAGTTTAGGGTTTAAAACCCTAATGCTGACTGAAAGGAAAAGTTCAGTTTAGGGTTTTAAAACCCTAATGCTGACTAAAGGGAAAAAGTTCAGTTTAGGGTTTAAAACCCTAATGCTGACTGAAAGGAAAAGTTCAGTTTAGGGTTTTAAAACCCTAATGCTGACTAATATCGAGATAGGCAAAAGATGTGTGAAAATTGCATAATACTGGAAATAAAAAAAGAAGGTCAATATGTGTTTTTTTCAAGTTTTTCTATTCCATAAAACATTCATAATTGTAAAAAATAGGTTCTCTATTGACTGGTATCTTTATTTCACATTATTTTTGATTCATAAAATCTATACCTATAGAATTTGCTAATCGGCTGTTCTGTAGAAAGGAAATTAGTTGAACTTAATAAAAATAAAAAATAAAATAAAGAATCCAAAAAATACTCGATTTCTATTTATGGTTCACATTTCATTTACATGTGGAAAGTGTTCAGTTTAGGGTTTAAAACCCTAATGCTGACTGAAAGGAAAAGTTCAGTTTAGGGTTTAAAACCCTAATGCTGACTAAAGGGAAAGAGTTCAGTTTAGGGTTTAAAACCCTAATGCTGACTGAAAGGAAAAGTTCAGTTTAGGGTTTAAAACCCTAATGCTGACTAAAGGGAAAGAGTTCAGTTTAGGGTTTAAAACCCTAATGCTGACTGAAAGGAAAAGTTCAGTTTAGGGTTTTAAAACCCTAATGCTGACTAAAGGGAAAGAGTTCAGTTTAGGGTTTAAAACCCTAATGCTGACTAAAGGGAAAGAGTTCAGTTTAGGGTTTAAAACCCTAATGCTGACTGAAAGGAAAAGTTCAGTTTAGGGTTTAAAACCCTACTGCTGACTGAAAGGAAAAGTTCAGTTTAGGGTTTAAAACCCTAATGCTGACTAAAGGGAAAGAGTTCAGTTTAGGGTTTTAAAACCCTAATGCTGACTGAAAGGAAAAGTTCAGTTTAGGGTTTAAAACCCTAATGCTGACTAAAGAGAAAAAGTTCAGTTTAGGGTTTAAAACCCTAATGCTGACTAAAGGGAAAGAGTTTAGTTTAGGGTTTAAAACCCTAATGCAGACTGAAAGGAAAAGTTCAGTTTAGGGTTTAAAACCCTAATGCTGACTGAAAGGAAAAAGTTCAGTTTAGGGTTTAAAACCCTAATGCTGACTAAAGGGAAAGAGTTCAGTTTAGGGTTTAAAACCCTAATGCTGACTGAAAGGAAAAGTTCAGTTTAAGCTTTAAAACCCTAATGCTGACTAAAGGGAAAGAGTTCAGTTTAGGGTTTAAAACCCTAATGCTGACTGAAAGGAAAAGTTCAGTTTAGGGTTTTAAAACCCTAATGCTGACTAAAGGGAAAGAGTTCAGTTTAGGGTTTAAAACCCTAATGCTGACTGAAAGGAAAAGTTCAGTTTAGGGTTTTAAAACCCAAATGCTGACTAAAGGGAAAATGTTCAGCTTAGGGTTTAAAACCCTAATGCTGACTGAAAGGAAAAGTTCAGTTTAGGGTTTAAAACCCTAATGCTGACTAAAGGGAAAGAGTTAAGTTTAGGGTTTAAAACCCTAATGTTGACTGAAAGGAAAAGTTCAGTTTCGGGTTTTAAAACCCTAATGCTGACTAAAGGGAAAGAGTTCAGTTTAGGGTTTAAAACCCTAATGCTGACTGAAAGGAAAAAGTTCAGTTTAGGGTTTAAAACCCTAATACTGACTAAAGGGAAAGAGTTCAGTTTAGGGTTTAAAACCCTAATGTTGACTGAAAAGAAAAGTTCAGTTTATGGTTTAAAACCTTAATGCTGAATGAAAGGAAAAGTTCAGTTTAGGGTTTGAAACCCTAATGTTAACTGAAAGGAAAAGATCAGTTTAAGGTTTAAAACCCTAATGCTGACTGAAAGGAAAAGTTCAGTTTAGGGTTTAAAACCCTACTGATGACTGAAAGGAAAAGTTCAGTTGATGGTTTAAAACCCTACTGCTGACTGAAAGGAAAAGTTCAGTTTAGGGTTTAAAACCCTAATGCTGACTAAAGGGAAAGAGTTCAGTTTAGGGTTTAAAACCCTAATGCTTACTGAAAGGAAAAGTTCAGTTTAGGGTTTAAAACCCTAATACTGACTGAAGGGAAAGAGTTCAGTTTAGGGTTTAAAACCCTAATGCTGACTGAAAGGAAAAGTTCAGTTTAGGGTTTAAAACCCTAATGCTGACTGAAAGGAAAAAGTTCAGTTTAGGGTTTAAAACCCTAATGTTGACTAAAGGGAAAGAGTTCAGTTTAGGGTTTAAAACCCGAATGCTGACTGAAAGGAAAAGTTCAGTTTAGGGTTTAAAACCCTAATGCTGACTAAAGGGAAAGAGTTCAGTTTAGGGTTTAAAACCCTAATGCTGACTGAAAGGAAAAAGTTCAGTTTAGGGTTTAAAACCCTAATGCTGACTAAAGGGAAAGAGTTCAGTTTAGGGTTTAAAATCCTAATGTTGACTGAAAGGAAAAGTTTAGTTTAGGGTTCAAAACCCTAATGCTGACTGAAAGGAAAAATTTCAGTTTAGGGTTTAAAACCCTAATGCTGACTAAAGGGAAAGAGTTCAGTTTAGTGTTTAAAACCCTAATGCTGACTGAAAGGAAAAGGTTCAGTTTAGGGTTTAAAACCCTAATGCTGACTAAAGGGAAAGAGTTCAGTTTAGGGTTTAAAACCCTAATGCTGACTGAAAGGAAAAGTTCAGTTTAGGGTTTAAAACCCTAATACTGACTGAAAGGAAAAAGTTCAGTTTAGGGTTTAAAACCCTAATGCTGACTAAAGGGAAAGAGTTCAGTTTAGGGTTTAAAACCCTAATGTTGACTGAAAGGAAAAGTTCAGTTTAGGGTTTAAAACCCTAATGCTGACTGAAAGGAAAAAGTTCAGTTTAGGGTTTAAAACCCTAATGCTGACTAAAGGGAAAGAGTTCAGTTTAGGGTTTAAAACCCTAATGCTGACTGAAAGGAAAAGTTCAGTTTAGGGTTTAAACCCTAATGCTGACTAAAGGGAAAGAGTTCAGTTTAGGGTTTAAAATCCTAATGCTGACTGAAAGGAAAAGTTCAGTTTAGGGTTTAAAACCCTAATGCTGACTGAAAGGAAAAGTTCAGTTTAGGGTTTAAAACCCTACTGCTGACTGAAAGGAAAAGTTCAGTTTAGGGTTTAAAACCCTAATGCTGACTAAAGGGAAAGAGTTCAGTTTAGGGTTTAAAACCCTACTGCTGACCGAAAGGAAAAGTTCAGTTTAGGGTTTAAAACCCTAATGCTGACTGAAAGGAAAAAGTTCAGTTTAGGGTTTAAAACCCTAATGTTGACTGAAAGGAAAAGTTCAGTTTAGGGTTTAAAACCCTACTGCTGACCGAAAGGAAAAGTTCAGTTTAGGGTTTAAAACCCTACTGCTGACTGAAAGGAAAAGTTCAGTTTAGGGTTTAAAACCCTAATGCTGACTAAAGGGAAAGAGTTCAGTTTAGGGTTTAAAACCCTAATGCTGACTGAAAGGAAAAGTTCAGTTTAGGGTTTTAAAACCCTAATGCTGACTAAAGGGAAAAAGTTCAGTTTAGGGTTTAAAACCCTAATGCTGACTGAAAGGAAAAGTTCAGTTTAGGGTTTTAAAACCCTAATGCTGACTAATATCGAGATAGGCAAAAGATGTGTGAAAATTGCATAATACTGGAAATAAAAAAAGAAGGTCAATATGTGTTTTTTTCAAGTTTTTCTATTCCATAAAACATTCATAATTGTAAAAAATAGGTTCTCTATTGACTGGTATCTTTATTTCACATTATTTTTGATTCATAAAATCTATACCTATAGAATTTGCTAATCGGCTGTTCTGTAGAAAGGAAATTAGTTGAACTTAATAAAAATAAAAAATAAAATAAAGAATCCAAAAAATACTCGATTTCTATTTATGGTTCACATTTCATTTACATGTGGAAAGTGTTCAGTTTAGGGTTTAAAACCCTAATGCTGACTGAAAGGAAAAGTTCAGTTTAGGGTTTAAAACCCTAATGCTGACTAAAGGGAAAGAGTTCAGTTTAGGGTTTAAAACCCTAATGCTGACTGAAAGGAAAAGTTCAGTTTAGGGTTTAAAACCCTATGCTGACTAAAGGGAAAGAGTTCAGTTTAGGGTTTAAAACCCTAATGCTGACTGAAAGGAAAAGTTCAGTTTAGGGTTTTAAAACCCTAATGCTGACTAAAGGGAAAGAGTTCAGTTTAGGGTTTAAAACCCTAATGCTGACTAAAGGGAAAGAGTTCAGTTTAGGGTTTAAAACCCTACTGCTGACCGAATGGAAAAGTTCAGTTTAAGGTTTAAAACCCTACTGCTGACTGAAAGGAAAAGTTCAGTTTAGGGTTTAAAACCCTAATGCTGACTAAAGGGAAAGAGTTCAGTTTAGGGTTTTAAAACCCTAATGCTGACTGAAAGGAAAAGTTCAGTTTAGGGTTTAAAACCCTAATGCTGACTAAAGAGAAAAAGTTCAGTTTAGGGTTTAAAACCCTAATGCTGACTAAAGGGAAAGAGTTTAGTTTAGGGTTTAAAACCCTAATGCAGACTGAAAGGAAAAGTTCAGTTTAGGGTTTAAAACCCTAATGCTGACTGAAAGGAAAAAGTTCAGTTTAGGGTTTAAAACCCTAATGCTGACTAAAGGGAAAGAGTTCAGTTTAGGGTTTAAAACCCTAATGCTGACTGAAAGGAAAAGTTCAGTTTAAGCTTTAAAACCCTAATGCTGACTAAAGGGAAAGAGTTCAGTTTAGGGTTTAAAACCCTAATGCTGACTGAAAGGAAAAGTTCAGTTTAGGGTTTTAAAACCCTAATGCTGACTAAAGGGAAAGAGTTCAGTTTAGGGTTTAAAACCCTAATGCTGACTGAAAGGAAAAGTTCAGTTTAGGGTTTTAAAACCCAAATGCTGACTAAAGGGAAAATGTTCAGCTTAGGGTTTAAAACCCTAATGCTGACTGAAAGGAAAAGTTCAGTTTAGGGTTTAAAACCCTAATGCTGACTAAAGGGAAAGAGTTAAGTTTAGGGTTTAAAACCCTAATGTTGACTGAAAGGAAAAGTTCAGTTTCGGGTTTTAAAACCCTAATGCTGACTAAAGGGAAAGAGTTCAGTTTAGGGTTTAAAACCCTAATGCTGACTGAAAGGAAAAAGTTCAGTTTAGGGTTTAAAACCCTAATACTGACTAAAGGGAAAGAGTTCAGTTTAGGGTTTAAAACCCTAATGTTGACTGAAAAGAAAAGTTCAGTTTATGGTTTAAAACCTTAATGCTGAATGAAAGGAAAAGTTCAGTTTAGGGTTTGAAACCCTAATGTTAACTGAAAGGAAAAGATCAGTTTAAGGTTTAAAACCCTAATGCTGACTGAAAGGAAAAGTTCAGTTTAGGGTTTAAAACCCTACTGATGACTGAAAGGAAAAGTTCAGTTGATGGTTTAAAACCCTACTGCTGACTGAAAGGAAAAGTTCAGTTTAGGGTTTAAAACCCTAATGCTGACTAAAGGGAAAGAGTTCAGTTTAGGGTTTAAAACCCTAATGCTTACTGAAAGGAAAAGTTCAGTTTAGGGTTTAAAACCCTAATACTGACTGAAGGGAAAGAGTTCAGTTTAGGGTTTAAAACCCTAATGCTGACTGAAAGGAAAAGTTCAGTTTAGGGTTTAAAACCCTAATGCTGACTGAAAGGAAAAAGTTCAGTTTAGGGTTTAAAACCCTAATGTTGACTAAAGGGAAAGAGTTCAGTTTAGGGTTTAAAACCCGAATGCTGACTGAAAGGAAAAGTTCAGTTTAGGGTTTAAAACCCTAATGCTGACTAAAGGGAAAGAGTTCAGTTTAGGGTTTAAAACCCTAATGCTGACTGAAAGGAAAAAGTTCAGTTTAGGGTTTAAAACCCTAATGCTGACTAAAGGGAAAGAGTTCAGTTTAGGGTTTAAAATCCTAATGTTGACTGAAAGGAAAAGTTTAGTTTAGGGTTCAAAACCGTAATGCTGACTGAAAGGAAAAATTTCAGTTTAGGGTTTAAAACCCTAATGCTGACTAAAGGGAAAGAGTTCAGTTTAGTGTTTAAAACCCTAATGCTGACTGAAAGGAAAAGGTTCAGTTTAGGGTTTAAAACCCTAATGCTGACTGAAAGGAAAAGTTCAGTTTAGGGTTTAAAACCCTAATGCTGACTGAAAGGAAAAAGTTCAGTTTAGGGTTTAAAACCCTAATGCTGACTAAAGGGAAAAGAGTTCAGTTTAGGGTTTAAAACCCTAATGTTGACTGAAAGAAAAAGTTCAGTTTAGGGTTTAAAACCCTAATGCTGACTGAAAGGAAAAAGTTCAGTTTAGGGTTTAAAACCCTAATGCTGACTAAAGGGAAAGAGTTCAGTTTAGGGTTTAAAACCCTAATGCTGACTGAAAGGAAAAGTTCAGTTTAGGGTTTAAACCCTAATGCTGACTAAAGGGAAAGAGTTCAGTTTAGGGTTTAAAATCCTAATGCTGACTGAAAGGAAAAGTTCAGTTTAGGGTTTAAAACCCTAATGCTGACTGAAAGGAAAAGTTCAGTTTAGGGTTTAAAACCCTACTGCTGACTGAAAGGAAAAGTTCAGTTTAGGGTTTAAAACCCTAATGCTGACTAAAGGGAAAGAGTTCAGTTTAGGGTTTAAAACCCTACTGCTGACCGAAAGGAAAAGTTCAGTTTAGGGTTTAAAACCCTAATGCTGACTGAAAGGAAAAAGTTCAGTTTAGGGTTTAAAACCCTAATGTTGACTGAAAGGAAAAGTTCAGTTTAGGGTTTAAAACCCTACTGCTGACCGAAAGGAAAAGTTCAGTTTAGGGTTTAAAACCCTACTGCTGACTGAAAGGAAAAGTTCAGTTTAGGGTTTAAAACCCTAATGCTGACTAAAGGGAAAGAGTTCAGTTTAGGGTTTAAAACCCTAATGCTGACTGAAAGGAAAAGTTCAGTTTAGGGTTTTAAAACCCTAATGCTGACTAAAGGGAAAAAGTTCAGTTTAGGGTTTAAAACCCTAATGCTGACTGAAAGGAAAAGTTCAGTTTAGGGTTTTAAAACCCTAATGCTGACTAATATCGAGATAGGCAAAAGATGTGTGAAAATTGCATAATACTGGAAATAAAAAAAGAAGGTCAATATGTGTTTTTTTCAAGTTTTTCTATTCCATAAAACATTCATAATTGTAAAAAATAGGTTCTCTATTGACTGGTATCTTTATTTCACATTATTTTTGATTCATAAAATCTATACCTATAGAATTTGCTAATCGGCTGTTCTGTAGAAAGGAAATTAGTTGAACTTAATAAAAATAAAAAATAAAATAAAGAATCCAAAAAATACTCGATTTCTATTTATGGTTCACATTTCATTTACATGTGGAAAGTGTTCAGTTTAGGGTTTAAAACCCTAATGCTGACTGAAAGGAAAAGTTCAGTTTAGGGTTTAAAACCCTAATGCTGACTAAAGGGAAAGAGTTCAGTTTAGGGTTTAAAACCCTAATGCTGACTGAAAGGAAAAGTTCAGTTTAGGGTTTAAAACCCTATGCTGACTAAAGGGAAAGAGTTCAGTTTAGGGTTTAAAACCCTAATGCTGACTGAAAGGAAAAGTTCAGTTTAGGGTTTTAAAACCCTAATGCTGACTAAAGGGAAAGAGTTCAGTTTAGGGTTTAAAACCCTAATGCTGACTGAAAGGAAAAGTTCAGTTTAGGGTTTAAAACCCTACTGCTGACTGAAAGGAAAAGTTCAGTTTAGGGTTTAAAACCCTAATGCTGACTAAAGGGAAAGAGTTCAGCTTAGGGTTTAAAACCCTAATGCTGACTGAAAGGAAAAAGTTCAGTTTAGGGTTTAAAACCCTAATGCTGAAGTTCAGTTTAGGGTTTAAAACCCTAATGCTGACTGAAAGGAAAAGTTCAGTTTAGGGTTTAAAACCCTACTGCTGACCGAAAGGAAAAGTTCAGTTTAGGGTTTAAAACCCTACTGCTGACTAAAAGGAAAAGTTCAGTTTAGGGTTTAAAACCCTAATGCTGACTAAAGGGAAAAAGTTCAGTTTAGGGTTTAAAACCCTAATGCTGACTGAAAGGAAAAGTTTAGTTTAGGGTTTAAAACCCTAATGCTGACTAAAGAGAAAGAGTTCAGTTTAGGGTTTAAAACCATAATGTTGACTGAAAGGAAAAGTTCAGTTTAGGGTTTAAAACCCTAATGCTGACTGAAAGGAAAAAGTTCAGTTTAGGGTTTAAAACCCTAATGTTGACTAAAGGGAAAGAGTTCAGTTTAGGGTTTAAAACCCTAATGCTGACTGAAAGGAAAAGTTCAGTTTAAGGTTTAAAACCCTAATGCTGACTAAAGGGAAAGAGTTCAGTTTAGGGTTTAAAACCCTAATGCTGACTGAAAGGAAAAGTTCAGTTTAGGGTTTTAAAACACTAATGCTGACTAAAGGGAAAGAGTTCAGTTTAGGGTTTAAAACCCTAATGCTGACTGAAAGGAAAAGTTCAGTTTAGGGTTTTAAAACCCTAATGCTGACTAAAGGGAAAATGTTCAGTTTAGGGTTTAAAACCCTAATGCTGACTGAAAGGAAAAGTTCAGTTTAAGGTTTAAAACCCTAATGCTGACTAAAGGGAAAGAGTTCAGTTTTGGGTTTAAAACCCTAATGCTGACTGAAAGGAAAAGTTCAGTTTCGGGTTTTAAAACCCTAATGCTGACTAAAGGGAAAGAGTTCAGTTTAGGGTTTAAAACCCTAATGCTAACTGAAAGGAAAAGTTCAGTTTAGGGTTTAAAACCCTAATGCTGACTGAAAGGAAAAAGTTCAGTTTAGGGTTTAAAACCCTAATGCTGACTAAAGGGAAAGATTTCAGTTTAGGGTTTAAAACCCTAATGCTGACTGAAAGAAAAAGTTCAGTTTAGGGTTTAAAACCCTAATGCTGACTGAAAGGAAAAAGTTCAGTTTAGGGTTTAAAACCCTAATGCTGACTAAAGGGAAAGAGTTCAGTTTAGGGTTTAAAACCCTAATGCTGACTGAAAGGAAAAGTTCAGTTTAGGGTTTAAACCCTAATGCTGACTAAAGGGAAAGAGTTCAGTTTAGGGTTTAAAATCCAAATGCTGACTGAAAGGAAAAGTTCAGTTTAGGGTTTAAAACCCTAATGCTGACTGAAAGGAAAAGTTCAGTTTAGGGTTTAAAACCCTAATGCTAACTGAAAGGAAAAGGTTCAGCTTAGGGTTTAAAACCCTAATGTTGACTGAAAGGAAAAGTTCAGTTTAGGGTTTAAAACCCTACTGCTGACCGAAAGGAAAAGTTCAGTTTAGGGTTTAAAACCCTACTGCTGACTGAAAGGAAAAGTTCAGTTTAGGGTTTAAAACCCTAATGCTGACTAAAGGGAAAGAGTTCAGTTTAGGGTTTAAAACCCTACTGCTGACCGAAAGGAAAAGTTCAGTTTAGGGTTTAAAACCCTAATGCTGACTGAAAGGAAAAAGTTCAGTTTAGGGTTTAAAACCCTAATGCTGACTGAAAGGAAAAGTTCAGTTTAGGGTTTAAAACCCTACTGCTGACCGAAAGGAAAAGTTCAGTTTAGGGTTTAAAACCCTACTGCTGACTGAAAGGAAAAGTTCAGTTTAGGGTTTAAAACCCTAATGCTGACTAAAGGGAAAGAGTTCAGTTTAGGGTTTAAAACCCTAATGCTGACTGAAAGGAAAAGTTCAGTTTAGGGTTTTAAAACCCTAATGCTGACTAAAGGGAAAAAGTTCAGTTTAGGGTTTAAAACCCTAATGCTGACTGAAAGGAAAAGTTCAGTTTAGGGTTTTAAAACCCTAATGCTGACTAATATCGAGATAGGCAAAAGATGTGTGAAAATTGCATAATACTGGAAATAAAAAAAGAAGGTCAATATGTGTTTTTTTCAAGTTTTTCTATTCCATAAAACATTCATAATTGTAAAAAATAGGTTCTCTATTGACTGGTATCTTTATTTCACATTATTTTTGATTCATAAAATCTATACCTATAGAATTTGCTAATCGGCTGTTCTGTAGAAAGGAAATTAGTTGAACTTAATAAAAATAAAAAATAAAATAAAGAATCCAAAAAATACTCGATTTCTATTTATGGTTCACATTTCATTTACATGTGGAAAGTGTTCAGTTTAGGGTTTAAAACCCTAATGCTGACTGAAAGGAAAAGTTCAGTTTAGGGTTTAAAACCCTAATGCTGACTAAAGGGAAAGAGTTCAGTTTAGGGTTTAAAACCCTAATGCTGACTGAAAGGAAAAGTTCAGTTTAGGGTTTAAAACCCTATGCTGACTAAAGGGAAAGAGTTCAGTTTAGGGTTTAAAACCCTAATGCTGACTGAAAGGAAAAGTTCAGTTTAGGGTTTTAAAACCCTAATGCTGACTAAAGGGAAAGAGTTCAGTTTAGGGGTTAAAACCCTAATGCTGACTGAAAGGAAAAGTTTAGTTTAGGGTTTAAAACTCTAATGCTGACTGAAAGGAAAAAGTTTAGTTTAGGGTTTAAAACCCTAATGCTGAAGTTCAGTTTAGGGTTTAAAACCCTAATGCTGACTGAAAGGAAAAGTTCAGTTTAGGGTTTAAAACCCTACTGCTGACCGAAAGGAAAAGTTCAGTTTAGGGTTTAAAACCCTACTGCTGACTGAAAGGAAAAGTTCAGTTTAGGGTTTAAAACCCTAATGCTGACTAAAGGGAAAGAGTTCAGTTTAGGGTTTAAAACCCTAATGCTGACTGAAAGGAAAAGTTCAGTTTAGGGTTTAAAACCCTAATGCTGACTAAAGAGAAAGAGTTCAGTTTAGGGTTTAAAGCCCTAATGTTGACTGAAAGGAAAAGTTCAGTTTAGGGTTTAAAACCCTAATGCTGACTGAAAGGAAAAAGTTCAGTTTAGGGTTTAAAACCCTAATGTTGACTGAAAGGAAAAGTTCAGTTTAGGGTTTAAAACCCTATGCTGACTAAAGGGAAAGAGTTCAGTTTAGGGTTTAAAACCCTAATGCTGACTGAAAGGAAAAGTTCAGTTTAGGGTTTTAAAACCCTAATGCTGACTAAAGGGAAAGAGTTCAGTTTAGGGGTTAAAACCCTAATGCTGACTGAAAGGAAAAGTTTAGTTTAGGGTTTAAAACTCTAATGCTGACTGAAAGGAAAAAGTTTAGTTTAGGGTTTAAAACCCTAATGCTGAAGTTCAGTTTAGGGTTTAAAACCCTAATGCTGACTGAAAGGAAAAGTTCAGTTTAGGGTTTAAAACCCTACTGCTGACCGAAAGGAAAAGTTCAGTTTAGGGTTTAAAACCCTACTGCTGACTAAAAGGAAAAGTTCAGTTTAGGGTTTAAAACCCTAATGCTGACTAAAGGGAAAGAGTTCAGTTTAGGGTTTAAAACCCTAATGCTGACTGAAAGGAAAAGTTTAGTTTAGGGTTTAAAACCCTAATGCTGACTAAAGAGAAAGAGTTCAGTTTAGGGTTTAAAACCCTAATGTTGACTGAAAGGAAAAGTTCAGTTTAGGGTTTAAAACCCTAATGCTGACTGAAAGGAAAAAGTTCAGTTTAGGGTTTAAAACCCTAATGTTGACTAAAGGGAAAGAGTTCAGTTTAGGGTTTAAAACCCTAATGCTGACTGAAAGGAAAAGTTCAGTTTAAGGTTTAAAACCCTAATGCTGACTAAAGGGAAAGAGTTCAGTTTAGGGTTTAAAACCCTAATGCTGACTGAAAGGAAAAGTTCAGTTTAGGGTTTTAAAACACTAATGCTGACTAAAGGGAAAGAGTTCAGTTTAGGGTTTAAAACCCTAATGCTGACTGAAAGGAAAAGTTCAGTTTAGGGTTTTAAAACCCTAATGCTGACTAAAGGGAAAATGTTCAGTTTAGGGTTTAAAACCCTAATGCTGACTGAAAGGAAAAGTTCAGTTTAAGGTTTAAAACCCTAATGCTGACTAAAGGGAAAGAGTTCAGTTTAGGGTTTAAAACCCTAATGCTGACTGAAAGGAAAAGTTCAGTTTCGGGTTTTAAAACCCTAATGCTGACTAAAGGGAAAGAGTTCAGTTTAGGGTTTAAAACCCTAATGCTAACTGAAAGGAAAAGTTCAGTTTAGGGTTTAAAACCCTAATGCTGACTGAAAGGAAAAAGTTCAGTTTAGGGTTTAAAACCCTAATGCTGACTAAAGGGAAAGAGTTCAGTTTAGGGTTTAAAACCCTAATGCTGACTGAAAGAAAAAGTTCAGTTTAGGGTTTAAAACCCTAATGCTGACTGAAAGGAAAAAGTTCAGTTTAGGGTTTAAAACCCTAATGCTGACTAAAGGGAAAGAGTTCAGTTTAGGGTTTAAAACCCTAATGCTGACTGAAAGGAAAAGTTCAGTTTAGGGTTTAAACCCTAATGCTGACTAAAGGGAAAGAGTTCAGTTTAGGGTTTAAAATCCAAATGCTGACTGAAAGGAAAAGTTCAGTTTAGGGTTTAAAACCCTAATGCTGACTGAAAGGAAAAGTTCAGTTTAGGGTTTAAAACCCTAATGCTAACTGAAAGGAAAAGGTTCAGCTTAGGGTTTAAAACCCTAATGTTGACTGAAAGGAAAAGTTCAGTTTAGGGTTTAAAACCCTACTGCTGACCGAAAGGAAAAGTTCAGTTTAGGGTTTAAAACCATACTGCTGACTGAAAGGAAAAGTTCAGTTTAGGGTTTAAAACCCTAATGCTGACTAAAGGGAAAGAGTTCAGTTTAGGGTTTAAAACCCTACTGCTGACCGAAAGGAAAAGTTCAGTTTAGGGTTTAAAACCTTAATGCTGACTGAAAGGAAAAAGTTCAGTTTAGGGTTTAAAACCCTAATGCTGACTGAAAGGAAAAGTTCGGTTTAGGGTTTAAAACCCTACTGCTGACCGAAAGGAAAAGTTCAGTTTAGGGTTTAAAACCCTACTGCTGACTGAAAGGAAAAGTTCAGTTTAGGGTTTAAAACCCTAATGCTGACTAAAGGGAAAGAGTTCAGTTTAGGGTTTAAAACCCTAATGCTGACTGAAAGGAAAAGTTCAGTTTAGGGTTTTAAAACCCTAATGCTGACTAAAGGGAAAAGTTCAGTTTAGGGTTTAAAACCCTAATGCTGACTGAAAGGAAAAGTTCAGTTTAGGGTTTTAAAACCCTAATGCTGACTAATATCGAGATAGGCAAAAGATGTGTGAAAATTGCATAATACTGGAAATAAAAAAAGAAGGTCAATATGTGTTTTTTTCAAGTTTTTCTATTCCATAAAACATTCATAATTGTAAAAAATAGGTTCTCTATTGACTGGTATCTTTATTTCACATTATTTTTGATTCATAAAATCTATACCTATAGAATTTGCTAATCGGCTGTTCTGTAGAAAGGAAATTAGTTGAACTTAATAAAAAGAAAAAATAAAATAAAGAATCCAAAAAATACTCGATTTCTATTTATGGTTCACATTTCATTTACATGTGGAAAGTGTTCAGTTTAGGGTTTAAAACCCTAATGCTGACTGAAAGGAAAAGTTCAGTTTAGGGTTTAAAACCCTAATGCTGACTAAAGGGAAAGAGTTCAGTTTAGGGTTTAAAACCCTAATGATGACTGAAAGGAAAAGTTCAGTTTAGGGTTTAAAACCCTATGCTGACTAAAGGGAAAGAGTTCAGTTTAGGGTTTAAAACCCTAATGCTGACTGAAAGGAAAAGTTCAGTTTAGGGTTTTAAAACCCTAATGCTGACTAAAGGGAAAGAGTTCAGTTTAGGGTTTAAAACCCTAATGCTGACTGAAAGGAAAAGTTTAGTTTAGGGTTTAAAACCCTAATGCTGACTGAAAGGAAAAAGTTCAGTTTAGGGTTTAAAACCCTAATGCTAAAGTTCAGTTTAGGGTTTAAAACCCTAATGCTGACTGAAAGGAAAAGTTCAGTTTAGGGTTTAAAACCCTACTGCTGACCGAAAGGAAAAGTTCAGTTTAGGGTTTAAAACCCTACTGCTGACTGAAAGGAAAAGTTCAGTTTAGGGTTTAAAACCCTAATGCTGACTAAAGGGAAAGAGTTCAGTTTAGGGTTTAAAACCCTAATGCTGACTGAAAGGAAAAGTTCAGTTTAGGGTTTAAAACCCTAATGCTGACTAAAGAGAAAGAGTTCAGTTTAGGGTTTAAAGCCCTAATGTTGACTGAAAGGAAAAGTTCAGTTTAGGGTTTAAAACCCTAATGCTGACTGAAAGGAAAAAGTTCAGTTTAGGGTTTAAAACCCTAATGTTGACTAAAGGGAAAGAGTTCAGTTTAGGGTTTAAAACCCTAATGCTGACTGAAAGGAAAAGTTCAGTTTAAGGTTTAAAACCCTAATGCTGACTAAAGGGAAAGAGTTCAGTTTAGGGTTTAAAACCCTAATGCTGACTGAAAGGAAAAGTTCAGTTTAGGGTTTTAAAACCCTAATGCTGACTAAAGGGAAAGAGTTCAGTTTAGGGTTTAAAACCCTAATGCTGACTGAAAGGAAAAGTTCAGTTTAGGGTTTTAAAACCCTAATGCTGACTAAAGGGAAAATGTTCAGTTTAGGGTTTAAAACCCTAATGCTGACTGAAAGGAAAAGTTCAGTTTAAGGTTTAAAACCCTAATGCTGACTAAAGGGAAAGAGTTCAGTTTAGGGTTTAAAACCCTAATGCTGACTGAAAGGAAAAGTTCAGTTTAGGGTTTTAAAACCCTAATGCTGACTAAAGGGAAAGAGTTCAGTTTAGGGTTTAAAACCCTAATGCTGACTGAAAGGAAAAAGTTCAGTTTAGGGTTTAAAACCCTAATGCTGACTGAAAGGAAAAGTTCAGTTTAGGGTTTAAAACCCTACTGCTGACCGAAATAAAAAGTTCAGTTTAGGGTTTAAAACCCTACTGCTGACTGAAAGGAAAAGTTCAGTTTAGGGTTTAAAACCCTAATGCTGACTAAAGGGAAAGAGTTCAGTTTAGGGTTTAAAACCCTAATGCTGACTGAAAGGAAAAGTTCAGTTTAGGGTTTAAAACCCTAATGCTGACTAAAGAGAAAGAGTTCAGATTAGGGTTTAAAACCCTAATGCTGACTAAAGGGAAAGAGTTCAGTTTAGGGTTTAAAACCCTAATGCTGACTGAAAGGAAAAGTTCAGTTTAGGGTTTAAAACCCTAATGCTGACTGAAAGGAAAAAGTTCAGTTTAGGGTTTAAAACCCTAATGCTGACTAAAGGGAAAGAGTTCAGTTTAGGGTTTAAAACCCTACTGCTGACCGAAAGGAAAAGTTCAGTTTAGGGTTTAAAACCCTACTGCTGACTGAAAGGAAAAGTTCAGTTTAGGGTTTAAAACCCTAATGCTGACTAAAGGGAAAGAGTTCAGTTTAGGGTTTTAAAACCCTAATGCTGACTGAAAGGAAAAGTTCAGTTTAGGGTTTAAAACCCTAATGCTGACTAAAGAGAAAGAGTTCAGATTAGGGTTTAAAACCCTAATGCTGACTAAAGGGAAAGAGTTCAGTTTAGGGTTTAAAACCCTAATGCTGACTGAAAGGAAAAGTTCAGTTTAGGGTTTAAAACCCTAATGCTGATTGAAAGGAAAAAGTTCAGTTTAGGGTTTAAAACCCTAATGCTGACTAAAGGGAAAGAGTTCAGTTTAGGGTTTAAAACCCTACTGCTGACCGAAAGGAAAAGTTCAGTTTAGGGTTTAAAACCCTACTGCTGACTGAAAGGAAAAGTTCAGTTTAGGGTTTAAAACCCTAATGCTGACTAAAGGGAAAGAGTTCAGTTTAGGGTTTAAAACCCTAATGCTGACTGAAAGGAAAAAGTTCAGTTTAGGGTTTAAAACCCTAATGCTGACTAAAGGGAAAGAGTTCAGTTTAGGGTTTAAAATCCTAATGCTGACTGAAAGGAAAAGTTTAGTTTAGGGTTCAAAACCCTAATGCTGACTGAAAGGAAAAATTTCAGTTTAGGGTTTAAAACCCTAATGCTGACTAAAGGGAAAGAGTTCAGTTTAGTGTTTAAAACCCTAATGCTGACTGAAAGGAAAAGGTTCAGTTTAGGGTTTAAAACCCTAATGCTGACTAAAGGGAAAGAGTTCAGTTTAGGGTTTAAAACCCTAATGCTGACTGAAAGGAAAAGTTCAGTTTAGGGTTTAAAACCCTAATGCTGACTGAAAGGAAAAAGTTCAGTTTAGGGTTTAAAACCCTAATGCTGACTAAAGGGAAAGAGTTCAGTTTAGGGTTTAAAACCCTAATGTTGACTGAAAGAAAAAGTTCCGTTTAGGGTTTAAAACCCTAATGCTGACTGAAAGGAAAAAGTTCAGTTTAGGGTTTAAAACCCTAATGCTGACTAAAGGGAAAGAGTTCAGTTTAGGGTTTAAAACCCTAATGCTGACTGAAAGGAAAAGTTCAGTTTAGGGTTTAAACCCTAATGCTGACTAAAGGGAAAGAGTTCAGTTTAGGGTTTAAAATCCTAATGCTGACTGAAAGGAAAAGTTCAGTTTAGGGTTTAAAACCCTAATGCTGACTGAAAGGAAAAGTTCAGTTTAGGGTTTAAAACCCTACTGCTGACTGAAAGGAAAAGTTCAGTTTAGGGTTTAAAACCCTAATGCTGACTAAAGGGAAAGAGTTCAGTTTAGGGTTTAAAACCCTACTGCTGACCGAAAGGAAAAGTTCAGTTTAGGGTTTAAAACCCTAATGCTGACTGAAAGGAAAAAGTTCAGTTTAGGGTTTAAAACCCTAATGTTGACTGAAAGGAAAAGTTCAGTTTAGGGTTTAAAACCCTACTGCTGACCGAAAGGAAAAGTTCAGTTTAGGGTTTAAAACCCTACTGCTGACTGAAAGGAAAAGTTCAGTTTAGGGTTTAAAACCCTAATGCTGACTAAAGGGAAAGAGTTCAGTTTAGGGTTTAAAACCCTAATGCTGACTGAAAGGAAAAGTTCAGTTTAGGGTTTTAAAACCCTAATGCTGACTAAAGGGAAAAAGTTCAGTTTAGGGTTTAAAACCCTAATGCTGACTGAAAGGAAAAGTTCAGTTTAGGGTTTTAAAACCCTAATGCTGACTAATATCGAGATAGGCAAAAGATGTGTGAAAATTGCATAATACTGGAAATAAAAAAAGAAGGTCAATATGTGTTTTTTTCAAGTTTTTCTATTCCATAAAACATTCATAATTGTAAAAAATAGGTTCTCTATTGACTGGTATCTTTATTTCACATTATTTTTGATTCATAAAATCTATACCTATAGAATTTGCTAATCGGCTGTTCTGTAGAAAGGAAATTAGTTGAACTTAATAAAAATAAAAAATAAAATAAAGAATCCAAAAAATACTCGATTTCTATTTATGGTTCACATTTCATTTACATGTGGAAAGTGTTCAGTTTAGGGTTTAAAACCCTAATGCTGACTGAAAGGAAAAGTTCAGTTTAGGGTTTAAAACCCTAATGCTGACTAAAGGGAAAGAGTTCAGTTTAGGGTTTAAAACCCTAATGCTGACTGAAAGGAAAAGTTCAGTTTAGGGTTTAAAACCCTATGCTGACTAAAGGGAAAGAGTTCAGTTTAGGGTTTAAAACCCTAATGCTGACTGAAAGGAAAAGTTCAGTTTAGGGTTTTAAAACCCTAATGCTGACTAAAGGGAAAGAGTTCAGTTTAGGGTTTAAAACCCTAATGCTGACTGAAAGGAAAAGTTCAGTTTAGGGTTTAAAACCCTACTGCTGACTGAAAGGAAAAGTTCAGTTTAGGGTTTAAAACCCTAATGCTGACTAAAGGGAAAGAGTTCAGTTTAGGGTTTAAAACTCTAATGCTGACTGAAAGGAAAAAGTTTAGTTTAGGGTTTAAAACCCTAATGCTGAAGTTCAGTTTAGGGTTTAAAACCCTAATGCTGACTGAAAGGAAAAGTTCAGTTTAGGGTTTAAAACCCTACTGCTGACCGAAAGGAAAAGTTCAGTTTAGGGTTTAAAACCCTACTGCTGACTAAAAGGAAAAGTTCAGTTTAGGGTTTAAAACCCTAATGCTGACTAAAGGGAAAAAGTTCAGTTTAGGGTTTAAAACCCTAATGCTGACTGAAAGGAAAAGTTTAGTTTAGGGTTTAAAACCCTAATGCTGACTAAAGAGAAAGAGTTCAGTTTAGGGTTTAAAACCATAATGTTGACTGAAAGGAAAAGTTCAGTTTAGGGTTTAAAACCCTAATGCTGACTGAAAGGAAAAAGTTCAGTTTAGGGTTTAAAACCCTAATGTTGACTAAAGGGAAAGAGTTCAGTTTAGGGTTTAAAACCCTAATGCTGACTGAAAGGAAAAGTTCAGTTTAAGGTTTAAAACCCTAATGCTGACTAAAGGGAAAGAGTTCAGTTTAGGGTTTAAAACCCTAATGCTGACTGAAAGGAAAAGTTCAGTTTAGGGTTTTAAAACACTAATGCTGACTAAAGGGAAAGAGTTCAGTTTAGGGTTTAAAACCCTAATGCTGACTGAAAGGAAAAGTTCAGTTTAGGGTTTTAAAACCCTAATGCTGACTAAAGGGAAAATGTTCAGTTTAGGGTTTAAAACCCTAATGCTGACTGAAAGGAAAAGTTCAGTTTAAGGTTTAAAACCCTAATGCTGACTAAAGGGAAAGAGTTCAGTTTTGGGTTTAAAACCCTAATGCTGACTGAAAGGAAAAGTTCAGTTTCGGGTTTTAAAACCCTAATGCTGACTAAAGGGAAAGAGTTCAGTTTAGGGTTTAAAACCCTAATGCTAACTGAAAGGAAAAGTTCAGTTTAGGGTTTAAAACCCTAATGCTGACTGAAAGGAAAAAGTTCAGTTTAGGGTTTAAAACCCTAATGCTGACTAAAGGGAAAGAGTTCAGTTTAGGGTTTAAAACCCTAATGCTGACTGAAAGAAAAAGTTCAGTTTAGGGTTTAAAACCCTAATGCTGACTGAAAGGAAAAAGTTCAGTTTAGGGTTTAAAACCCTAATGCTGACTAAAGGGAAAGAGTTCAGTTTAGGGTTTAAAACCCTAATGCTGACTAAAGAGAAAGAGTTCAGTTTAGGGTTTAAAGCCCTAATGTTGACTGAAAGGAAAAGTTCAGTTTAGGGTTTAAAACCCTAATGCTGACTGAAAGGAAAAAGTTCAGTTTAGGGTTTAAAACCCTAATGTTGACTAAAGGGAAAGAGTTCAGTTTAGGGTTTAAAACCCTAATGCTGACTGAAAGGAAAAGTTCAGTTTAAGGTTTAAAACCCTAATGCTGACTGAAAGGAAAAGTTCAGTTTAGGGTTTAAAACCCTAATGCTAACTGAAAGGAAAAGGTTCAGCTTAGGGTTTAAAACCCTAATGTTGACTGAAAGGAAAAGTTCAGTTTAGGGTTTAAAACCCTACTGCTGACCGAAAGGAAAAGTTCAGTTTAGGGTTTAAAACCCTACTGCTGACTGAAAGGAAAAGTTCAGTTTAGGGTTTAAAACCCTAATGCTGACTAAAGGGAAAGAGTTCAGTTTAGGGTTTAAAACCCTACTGCTGACCGAAAGGAAAAGTTCAGTTTAGGGTTTAAAACCCTAATGCTGACTGAAAGGAAAAAGTTCAGTTTAGGGTTTAAAACCCTAATGCTGACTGAAAGGAAAAGTTCAGTTTAGGGTTTAAAACCCTACTGCTGACCGAAAGGAAAAGTTCAGTTTAGGGTTTAAAACCCTACTGCTGACTGAAAGGAAAAGTTCAGTTTAGGGTTTAAAACCCTAATGCTGACTAAAGGGAAAGAGTTCAGTTTAGGGTTTAAAACCCTAATGCTGACTGAAAGGAAAAGTTCAGTTTAGGGTTTTAAAACCCTAATGCTGACTAAAGGGAAAAAGTTCAGTTTAAGGTTTAAAACCCTAATGCTGACTGAAAGGGAAAAGTTCAGTTTAGGGTTTAAAACCCTACTGCTGACCGAAAGGAAAAGTTCAGTTTAGGGTTTAAAACCCTACTGCTGACTGAAAGGAAAAGTTCAGTTTAGGGTTTAAAACCCTAATGCTGACTAAAGGGAAAGAGTTCAGTTTAGGGTTTAAAACCCTACTGCTGACCGAAAGGAAAAGTTCAGTTTAGGGTTTAAAACCCTAATGCTGACTGAAAGGAAAAAGTTCAGTTTAGGGTTTAAAACCCTAATGCTGACTGAAAGGAAAAGTTCAGTTTAGGGTTTAAAACCCTACTGCTGACCGAAAGGAAAAGTTCAGTTTAGGGTTTAAAACCCTACTGCTGACTGAAAGGAAAAGTTCAGTTTAGGGTTTAAAACCCTAATGCTGACTAAAGGGAAAGAGTTCAGTTTAGGGTTTAAAACCCTAATGCTGACTGAAAGGAAAAGTTCAGTTTAGGGTTTTAAAACCCTAATGCTGACTAAAGGGAAAAAGTTCAGTTTAAGGTTTAAAACCCTAATGCTGACTGAAAGGAAAAGTTCAGTTTAGGGTTTTAAAACCCTAATGCTGACTAATATCGAGATAGGCAAAAGATGTGTGAAAATTGCATAATACTGGAAATAAAAAAAGAAGGTCAATATGTGTTTTTTTCAAGTTTTTCTATTCCATAAAACATTCATAATTGTAAAAAATAGGTTCTCTATTGACTGGTATCTTTATTTCACATTATTTTTGATTCATAAAATCTATACCTATAGAATTTGCTAATCGGCTGTTCTGTAGAAAGGAAATTAGTTGAACTTAATAAAAATAAAAAATAAAATAAAGAATCCAAAAAATACTCGATTTCTATTTATGGTTCACATTTCATTTACATGTGGAAAGTGTTCAGTTTAGGGTTTAAAACCCTAATGCTGACTGAAAGGAAAAGTTCAGTTTAGGGTTTAAAACCCTAATGCTGACTAAAGGGAAAGAGTTCAGTTTAGGGTTTAAAACCCTAATGCTGACTGAAAGGAAAAGTTCAGTTTAGGGTTTAAAACCCTATGCTGACTAAAGGGAAAGAGTTCAGTTTAGGGTTTAAAACCCTAATGCTGACTGAAAGGAAAAGTTCAGTTTAGGGTTTTAAAACCCTAATGCTGACTAAAGGGAAAGAGTTCAGTTTAGGGGTTAAAACCCTAATGCTGACTGAAAGGAAAAGTTTAGTTTAGGGTTTAAAACTCTAATGCTGACTGAAAGGAAAAAGTTTAGTTTAGGGTTTAAAACCCTAATGCTGAAGTTCAGTTTAGGGTTTAAAACCCTAATGCTGACTGAAAGGAAAAGTTCAGTTTAGGGTTTAAAACCCTACTGCTGACCGAAAGGAAAAGTTCAGTTTAGGGTTTAAAACCCTACTGCTGACTAAAAGGAAAAGTTCAGTTTAGGGTTTAAAACCCTAATGCTGACTAAAGGGAAAGAGTTCAGTTTAGGGTTTAAAACCCTAATGCTGACTGAAAGGAAAAGTTTAGTTTAGGGTTTAAAACCCTAATGCTGACTAAAGAGAAAGAGTTCAGTTTAGGGTTTAAAACCCTAATGTTGACTGAAAGGAAAAGTTCAGTTTAGGGTTTAAAACCCTAATGCTGACTGAAAGGAAAAAGTTCAGTTTAGGGTTTAAAACCCTAATGCTGACTGAAAGGAAAAGTTCAGTTTAGGGTTTAAAACTCTACTGCTGACTGAAAGGAAAAGTTCAGTTTAGGGTTTAAAACCCTAATGCTGACTAAAGGGAAAGAGTTCAGCTTAGGGTTTAAAACCCTAATGCTGACTGAAAGGAAAAAGTTCAGTTTAGGGTTTAAAACCCTAATGCTGAAGTTCAGTTTAGGGTTTAAAACCCTAATGCTGACTGAAAGGAAAAGTTCAGTTTAGGGTTTAAAACCCTACTGCTGACCGAAAGGAAAAGTTCAGTTTAGGGTTTAAAACCCTACTGCTGACTAAAAGGAAAAGTTCAGTTTAGGGTTTAAAACCCTAATGCTGACTAAAGGGAAAAAGTTCAGTTTAGGGTTTAAAACCCTAATGCTGACTGAAAGGAAAAGTTTAGTTTAGGGTTTAAAACCCTAATGCTGACTAAAGAGAAAGAGTTCAGTTTAGGGTTTAAAACCATAATGTTGACTGAAAGGAAAAGTTCAGTTTAGGGTTTAAAACCCTAATGCTGACTGAAAGGAAAAAGTTCAGTTTAGGGTTTAAAACCCTAATGTTGACTAAAGGGAAAGAGTTCAGTTTAGGGTTTAAAACCCTAATGCTGACTGAAAGGAAAAGTTCAGTTTAAGGTTTAAAACCCTAATGCTGACTAAAGGGAAAGAGTTCAGTTTAGGGTTTAAAACCCTAATGCTGACTGAAAGGAAAAGTTCAGTTTAGGGTTTTAAAACACTAATGCTGACTAAAGGGAAAGAGTTCAGTTTAGGGTTTAAAACACTAATGCTGACTGAAAGGAAAAGTTCAGTTTAGGGTTTTAAAACCCTAATGCTGACTAAAGGGAAAATGTTCAGTTTAGGGTTTAAAACCCTAATGCTGACTGAAAGGAAAAGTTCAGTTTAAGGTTTAAAACCCTAATGCTGACTAAAGGGAAAGAGTTCAGTTTTGGGTTTAAAACCCTAATGCTGACTGAAAGGAAAAGTTCAGTTTCGGGTTTTAAAACCCTAATGCTGACTAAAGGGAAAGAGTTCAGTTTAGGGTTTAAAACCCTAATGCTAACTGAAAGGAAAAGTTCAGTTTAGGGTTTAAAACCCTAATGCTGACTGAAAGGAAAAAGTTCAGTTTAGGGTTTAAAACCCTAATGCTGACTAAAGGGAAAGAGTTCAGTTTAGGGTTTAAAACCCTAATGCTGACTGAAAGGAAAAGTTCAGTTTAGGGTTTTAAAACCCTAATGCTGACTAAAGGGAAAAAGTTCAGTTTAAGGTTTAAAACCCTAATGCTGACTGAAAGGAAAAGTTCAGTTTAGGGTTTTAAAACCCTAATGCTGACTAATATCGAGATAGGCAAAAGATGTGTGAAAATTGCATAATACTGGAAATAAAAAAAGAAGGTCAATATGTGTTTTTTTCAAGTTTTTCTATTCCATAAAACATTCATAATTGTAAAAAATAGGTTCTCTATTGACTGGTATCTTTATTTCACATTATTTTTGATTCATAAAATCTATACCTATAGAATTTGCTAATCGGCTGTTCTGTAGAAAGGAAATTAGTTGAACTTAATAAAAATAAAAAATAAAATAAAGAATCCAAAAAATACTCGATTTCTATTTATGGTTCACATTTCATTTACATGTGGAAAGTGTTCAGTTTAGGGTTTAAAACCCTAATGCTGACTGAAAGGAAAAGTTCAGTTTAGGGTTTAAAACCCTAATGCTGACTAAAGGGAAAGAGTTCAGTTTAGGGTTTAAAACCCTAATGCTGACTGAAAGGAAAAGTTCAGTTTAGGGTTTAAAACCCTATGCTGACTAAAGGGAAAGAGTTCAGTTTAGGGTTTAAAACCCTAATGCTGACTGAAAGGAAAAGTTCAGTTTAGGGTTTTAAAACCCTAATGCTGACTAAAGGGAAAGAGTTCAGTTTAGGGGTTAAAACCCTAATGCTGACTGAAAGGAAAAGTTTAGTTTAGGGTTTAAAACTCTAATGCTGACTGAAAGGAAAAAGTTTAGTTTAGGGTTTAAAACCCTAATGCTGAAGTTCAGTTTAGGGTTTAAAACCCTAATGCTGACTGAAAGGAAAAGTTCAGTTTAGGGTTTAAAACCCTACTGCTGACCGAAAGGAAAAGTTCAGTTTAGGGTTTAAAACCCTACTGCTGACTAAAAGGAAAAGTTCAGTTTAGGGTTTAAAACCCTAATGCTGACTAAAGGGAAAGAGTTCAGTTTAGGGTTTAAAACCCTAATGCTGACTGAAAGGAAAAGTTTAGTTTAGGGTTTAAAACCCTAATGCTGACTAAAGAGAAAGAGTTCAGTTTAGGGTTTAAAACCCTAATGTTGACTGAAAGGAAAAGTTCAGTTTAGGGTTTAAAACCCTAATGCTGACTGAAAGGAAAAAGTTCAGTTTAGGGTTTAAAACCCTAATGCTGACTGAAAGGAAAAGTTCAGTTTAGGGTTTAAAACTCTACTGCTGACTGAAAGGAAAAGTTCAGTTTAGGGTTTAAAACCCTAATGCTGACTAAAGGGAAAGAGTTCAGCTTAGGGTTTAAAACCCTAATGCTGACTGAAAGGAAAAAGTTCAGTTTAGGGTTTAAAACCCTAATGCTGAAGTTCAGTTTAGGGTTTAAAACCCTAATGCTGACTGAAAGGAAAAGTTCAGTTTAGGGTTTAAAACCCTACTGCTGACCGAAAGGAAAAGTTCAGTTTAGGGTTTAAAACCCTACTGCTGACTAAAAGGAAAAGTTCAGTTTAGGGTTTAAAACCCTAATGCTGACTAAAGGGAAAAAGTTCAGTTTAGGGTTTAAAACCCTAATGCTGACTGAAAGGAAAAGTTTAGTTTAGGGTTTAAAACCCTAATGCTGACTAAAGAGAAAGAGTTCAGTTTAGGGTTTAAAACCATAATGTTGACTGAAAGGAAAAGTTCAGTTTAGGGTTTAAAACCCTAATGCTGACTGAAAGGAAAAAGTTCAGTTTAGGGTTTAAAACCCTAATGTTGACTAAAGGGAAAGAGTTCAGTTTAGGGTTTAAAACCCTAATGCTGACTGAAAGGAAAAGTTCAGTTTAAGGTTTAAAACCCTAATGCTGACTAAAGGGAAAGAGTTCAGTTTAGGGTTTAAAACCCTAATGCTGACTGAAAGGAAAAGTTCAGTTTAGGGTTTTAAAACACTAATGCTGACTAAAGGGAAAGAGTTCAGTTTAGGGTTTAAAACACTAATGCTGACTGAAAGGAAAAGTTCAGTTTAGGGTTTTAAAACCCTAATGCTGACTAAAGGGAAAATGTTCAGTTTAGGGTTTAAAACCCTAATGCTGACTGAAAGGAAAAGTTCAGTTTAAGGTTTAAAACCCTAATGCTGACTAAAGGGAAAGAGTTCAGTTTTGGGTTTAAAACCCTAATGCTGACTGAAAGGAAAAGTTCAGTTTCGGGTTTTAAAACCCTAATGCTGACTAAAGGGAAAGAGTTCAGTTTAGGGTTTAAAACCCTAATGCTAACTGAAAGGAAAAGTTCAGTTTAGGGTTTAAAACCCTAATGCTGACTGAAAGGAAAAAGTTCAGTTTAGGGTTTAAAACCCTAATGCTGACTAAAGGGAAAGAGTTCAGTTTAGGGTTTAAAACCCTAATGCTGACTGAAAGAAAAAGTTCAGTTTAGGGTTTAAAACCCTAATGCTGACTGAAAGGAAAAAGTTCAGTTTAGGGTTTAAAACCCTAATGCTGACTAAAGGGAAAGAGTTCAGTTTAGGGTTTAAAACCCTAATGTTGACTGAAAGGAAAAGTTCAGTTTAGGGTTTAAACCCTAATGCTGACTAAAGGGAAAGAGTTCAGTTTAGGGTTTAAAATCCAAATGCTGACTGAAAGGAAAAGTTCAGTTTAGGGTTTAAAACCCTAATGCTGACTGAAAGGAAAAGTTCAGTTTAGGGTTTAAAACCCTAATGCTAACTGAAAGGAAAAGGTTCAGCTTAGGGTTTAAAACCCTAATGTTGACTGAAAGGAAAAGTTCAGTTTAGGGTTTAAAACCCTACTGCTGACCGAAAGGAAAAGTTCAGTTTAGGGTTTAAAACCCTACTGCTGACTGAAAGGAAAAGTTCAGTTTAGGGTTTAAAACCCTAATGCTGACTAAAGGGAAAGAGTTCAGTTTAGGGTTTAAAACCCTACTGCTGACCGAAAGGAAAAGTTCAGTTTAGGGTTTAAAACCCTAATGCTGACTGAAAGGAAAAAGTTCAGTTTAGGGTTTAAAACCCTAATGCTGACTGAAAGGAAAAGTTCAGTTTAGGGTTTAAAACCCTACTGCTGACCGAAAGGAAAAGTTCAGTTTAGGGTTTAAAACCCTACTGCTGACTGAAAGGAAAAGTTCAGTTTAGGGTTTAAAACCCTAATGCTGACTAAAGGGAAAGAGTTCAGTTTAGGGTTTAAAACCCTAATGCTGACTGAAAGGAAAAGTTCAGTTTAGGGTTTTAAAACCCTAATGCTGACTAAAGGGAAAAAGTTCAGTTTAGGGTTTAAAACCCTAATGCTGACTGAAAGGAAAAGTTCAGTTTAGGGTTTTAAAACCCTAATGCTGACTAATATCGAGATAGGCAAAAGATGTGTGAAAATTGCATAATACTGGAAATAAAAAAAGAAGGTCAATATGTGTTTTTTTCAAGTTTTTCTATTCCATAAAACATTCATAATTGTAAAAAATAGGTTCTCTATTGACTGGTATCTTTATTTCACATTATTTTTGATTCATAAAATCTATACCTATAGAATTTGCTAATCGGCTGTTCTGTAGAAAGGAAATTAGTTGAACTTAATAAAAATAAAAAATAAAATAAAGAATCCAAAAAATACTCGATTTCTATTTATGGTTCACATTTCATTTACATGTGGAAAGTGTTCAGTTTAGGGTTTAAAACCCTAATGCTGACTGAAAGGAAAAGTTCAGTTTAGGGTTTAAAACCCTAATGCTGACTAAAGGGAAAGAGTTCAGTTTAGGGTTTAAAACCCTAATGCTGACTGAAAGGAAAAGTTCAGTTTAGGGTTTAAAACCCTATGCTGACTAAAGGGAAAGAGTTCAGTTTAGGGTTTAAAACCCTAATGCTGACTGAAAGGAAAAGTTCAGTTTAGGGTTTTAAAACCCTAATGCTGACTAAAGGGAAAGAGTTCAGTTTAGGGGTTAAAACCCTAATGCTGACTGAAAGGAAAAGTTTAGTTTAGGGTTTAAAACTCTAATGCTGACTGAAAGGAAAAAGTTTAGTTTAGGGTTTAAAACCCTAATGCTGAAGTTCAGTTTAGGGTTTAAAACCCTAATGCTGACTGAAAGGAAAAGTTCAGTTTAGGGTTTAAAACCCTACTGCTGACCGAAAGGAAAAGTTCAGTTTAGGGTTTAAAACCCTACTGCTGACTAAAAGGAAAAGTTCAGTTTAGGGTTTAAAACCCTAATGCTGACTAAAGGGAAAGAGTTCAGTTTAGGGTTTAAAACCCTAATGCTGACTGAAAGGAAAAGTTTAGTTTAGGGTTTAAAACCCTAATGCTGACTAAAGAGAAAGAGTTCAGTTTAGGGTTTAAAACCCTAATGTTGACTGAAAGGAAAAGTTCAGTTTAGGGTTTAAAACCCTAATGCTGACTGAAAGGAAAAAGTTCAGTTTAGGGTTTAAAACCCTAATGTTGACTAAAGGGAAAGAGTTCAGTTTAGGGTTTAAAACCCTAATGCTGACTGAAAGGAAAAGTTCAGTTTAAGGTTTAAAACCCTAATGCTGACTAAAGGGAAAGAGTTCAGTTTAGGGTTTAAAACCCTAATGCTGACTGAAAGGAAAAGTTCAGTTTAGGGTTTTAAAACACTAATGCTGACTAAAGGGAAAGAGTTCAGTTTAGGGTTTAAAACCCTAATGCTGACTGAAAGGAAAAGTTCAGTTTAGGGTTTTAAAACCCTAATGCTGACTAAAGGGAAAATGTTCAGTTTAGGGTTTAAAACCCTAATGCTGACTGAAAGGAAAAGTTCAGTTTAAGGTTTAAAACCCTAATGCTGACTAAAGGGAAAGAGTTCAGTTTTGGGTTTAAAACCCTAATGCTGACTGAAAGGAAAAGTTCAGTTTCGGGTTTTAAAACCCTAATGCTGACTAAAGGGAAAGAGTTCAGTTTAGGGTTTAAAACCCTAATGCTAACTGAAAGGAAAAGTTCAGTTTAGGGTTTAAAACCCTAATGCTGACTGAAAGGAAAAAGTTCAGTTTAGGGTTTAAAACCCTAATGCTGACTAAAGGGAAAGAGTTCAGTTTAGGGTTTAAAACCCTAATGCTGACTGAAAGAAAAAGTTCAGTTTAGGGTTTAAAACCCTAATGCTGACTGAAAGGAAAAAGTTCAGTTTAGGGTTTAAAACCCTAATGCTGACTAAAGGGAAAGAGTTCAGTTTAGGGTTTAAAACCCTAATGCTGACTGAAAGGAAAAGTTCAGTTTAGGGTTTAAACCCTAATGCTGACTAAAGGGAAAGAGTTCAGTTTAGGGTTTAAAATCCAAATGCTGACTGAAAGGAAAAGTTCAGTTTAGGGTTTAAAACCCTAATGCTGACTGAAAGGAAAAGTTCAGTTTAGGGTTTAAAACCCTAATGCTAACTGAAAGGAAAAGGTTCAGCTTAGGGTTTAAAACCCTAATGTTGACTGAAAGGAAAAGTTCAGTTTAGGGTTTAAAACCCTACTGCTGACCGAAAGGAAAAGTTCAGTTTAGGGTTTAAAACCCTACTGCTGACTGAAAGGAAAAGTTCAGTTTAGGGTTTAAAACCCTAATGCTGACTAAAGGGAAAGAGTTCAGTTTAGGGTTTAAAACCCTACTGCTGACCGAAAGGAAAAGTTCAGTTTAGGGTTTAAAACCCTAATGCTGACTGAAAGGAAAAAGTTCAGTTTAGGGTTTAAAACCCTAATGCTGACTGAAAGGAAAAGTTCAGTTTAGGGTTTAAAACCCTACTGCTGACCGAAAGGAAAAGTTCAGTTTAGGGTTTAAAACCCTACTGCTGACTGAAAGGAAAAGTTCAGTTTAGGGTTTAAAACCCTAATGCTGACTAAAGGGAAAGAGTTCAGTTAAGGGTTTAAAACCCTAATGCTGACTGAAAGGAAAAGTTCAGTTTAGGGTTTTAAAACCCTAATGCTGACTAAAGGGAAAAAGTTCAGTTTAGGGTTTAAAACCCTAATGCTGACTGAAAGGAAAAGTTCAGTTTAGGGTTTTAAAACCCTAATGCTGACTAATATCGAGATAGGCAAAAGATGTGTGAAAATTGCATAATACTGGAAATAAAAAAAGAAGGTCAATATGTGTTTTTTTCAAGTTTTTCTATTCCATAAAACATTCATAATTGTAAAAAATAGGTTCTCTATTGACTGGTATCTTTATTTCACATTATTTTTGATTCATAAAATCTATACCTATAGAATTTGCTAATCGGCTGTTCTGTAGAAAGGAAATTAGTTGAACTTAATAAAAATAAAAAATAAAATAAAGAATCCAAAAAATACTCGATTTCTATTTATGGTTCACATTTCATTTACATGTGGAAAGTGTTCAGTTTAGGGTTTAAAACCCTAATGCTGACTGAAAGGAAAAGTTCAGTTTAGGGTTTAAAACCCTAATGCTGACTAAAGGGAAAGAGTTTAGTTTAGGGTTTAAAACCCTAATGCTGACTGAAAGGAAAAGTTCAGTTTAGGGTTTAAAACCCTATGCTGACTAAAGGGAAAGAGTTCAGTTTAGGGTTTAAAACCCTAATGCTGACTGAAAGGAAAAGTTCAGTTTAGGGTTTTAAAACCCTAATGCTGACTAAAGGGAAAGAGTTCAGTTTAGGGGTTAAAACCCTAATGCTGACTGAAAGGAAAAGTTTAGTTTAGGGTTTAAAACTCTAATGCTGACTGAAAGGAAAAAGTTTAGTTTAGGGTTTAAAACCCTAATGCTGAAGTTCAGTTTAGGGTTTAAAACCCTAATGCTGACTGAAAGGAAAAGTTCAGTTTAGGGTTTAAAACCCTACTGCTGACCGAAAGGAAAAGTTCAGTTTAGGGTTTAAAACCCTACTGCTGACTAAAAGGAAAAGTTCAGTTTAGGGTTTAAAACCCTAATGCTGACTAAAGGGAAAGAGTTCAGTTTAGGGTTTAAAACCCTAATGCTGACTGAAAGGAAAAGTTTAGTTTAGGGTTTAAAACCCTAATGCTGACTAAAGAGAAAGAGTTCAGTTTAGGGTTTAAAACCCTAATGTTGACTGAAAGGAAAAGTTCAGTTTAGGGTTTAAAACCCTAATGCTGACTGAAAGGAAAAAGTTCAGTTTAGGGTTTAAAACCCTAATGTTGACTAAAGGGAAAGAGTTCAGTTTAGGGTTTAAAACCCTAATGCTGACTGAAAGGAAAAGTTCAGTTTAAGGTTTAAAACCCTAATGCTGACTAAAGGGAAAGAGTTCAGTTTAGGGTTTAAAACCCTAATGCTGACTGAAAGGAAAAGTTCAGTTTAGGGTTTTAAAACACTAATGCTGACTAAAGGGAAAGAGTTCAGTTTAGGGTTTAAAACCCTAATGCTGACTGAAAGGAAAAGTTCAGTTTAGGGTTTTAAAACCCTAATGCTGACTAAAGGGAAAATGTTCAGTTTAGGGTTTAAAACCCTAATGCTGACTGAAAGGAAAAGTTCAGTTTAAGGTTTAAAACCCTAATGCTGACTAAAGGGAAAGAGTTCAGTTTAGGGTTTAAAACCCTAATGCTGACTGAAAGGAAAAGTTCAGTTTCGGGTTTTAAAACCCTAATGCTGACTAAAGGGAAAGAGTTCAGTTTAGGGTTTAAAACCCTAATGCTAACTGAAAGGAAAAGTTCAGTTTAGGGTTTAAAACCCTAATGCTGACTGAAAGGAAAAAGTTCAGTTTAGGGTTTAAAACCCTAATGCTGACTAAAGGGAAAGAGTTCAGTTTAGGGTTTAAAACCCTAATGCTGACTGAAAGAAAAAGTTCAGTTTAGGGTTTAAAACCCTAATGCTGACTGAAAGGAAAAAGTTCAGTTTAGGGTTTAAAACCCTAATGCTGACTAAAGGGAAAGAGTTCAGTTTAGGGTTTAAAACCCTAATGCTGACTGAAAGGAAAAGTTCAGTTTAGGGTTTAAACCCTAATGCTGACTAAAGGGAAAGAGTTCAGTTTAGGGTTTAAAATCCAAATGCTGACTGAAAGGAAAAGTTCAGTTTAGGGTTTAAAACCCTAATGCTGACTGAAAGGAAAAGTTCAGTTTAGGGTTTAAAACCCTAATGCTAACTGAAAGGAAAAGGTTCAGCTTAGGGTTTAAAACCCTAATGTTGACTGAAAGGAAAAGTTCAGTTTAGGGTTTAAAACCCTACTGCTGACCGAAAGGAAAAGTTCAGTTTAGGGTTTAAAACCCTAATGCTGACTGAAAGGAAAAAGTTCAGTTTAGGGTTTAAAACCCTAATGTTGACTAAAGGGAAAGAGTTCAGTTTAGGGTTTAAAACCCTAATGCTGACTGAAAGGAAAAGTTCAGTTTAAGGTTTAAAACCCTAATGCTGACTAAAGGGAAAGAGTTCAGTTTAGGGTTTAAAACCCTAATGCTGACTGAAAGGAAAAGTTCAGTTTAGGGTTTTAAAACACTAATGCTGACTAAAGGGAAAGAGTTCAGTTTAGGGTTTAAAACCCTAATGCTGACTGAAAGGAAAAGTTCAGTTTAGGGTTTTAAAACCCTAATGCTGACTAAAGGGAAAATGTTCAGTTTAGGGTTTAAAACCCTAATGCTGACTGAAAGGAAAAGTTCAGTTTAAGGTTTAAAACCCTAATGCTGACTAAAGGGAAAGAGTTCAGTTTAGGGTTTAAAACCCTAATGCTGACTGAAAGGAAAAGTTCAGTTTCGGGTTTTAAAACCCTAATGCTGACTAAAGGGAAAGAGTTCAGTTTAGGGTTTAAAACCCTAATGCTAACTGAAAGGAAAAGTTCAGTTTAGGGTTTAAAACCCTAATGCTGACTGAAAGGAAAAAGTTCAGTTTAGGGTTTAAAACCCTAATGCTGACTAAAGGGAAAGAGTTCAGTTTAGGGTTTAAAACCCTAATGCTGACTGAAAGAAAAAGTTCAGTTTAGGGTTTAAAACCCTAATGCTGACTGAAAGGAAAAAGTTCAGTTTAGGGTTTAAAACCCTAATGCTGACTAAAGGGAAAGAGTTCAGTTTAGGGTTTAAAACCCTAATGCTGACTGAAAGGAAAAGTTCAGTTTAGGGTTTAAACCCTAATGCTGACTAAAGGGAAAGAGTTCAGTTTAGGGTTTAAAATCCAAATGCTGACTGAAAGGAAAAGTTCAGTTTAGGGTTTAAAACCCTAATGCTGACTGAAAGGAAAAGTTCAGTTTAGGGTTTAAAACCCTAATGCTAACTGAAAGGAAAAGGTTCAGCTTAGGGTTTAAAACCCTAATGTTGACTGAAAGGAAAAGTTCAGTTTAGGGTTTAAAACCCTACTGCTGACCGAAAGGAAAAGTTCAGTTTAGGGTTTAAAACCCTACTGCTGACTGAAAGGAAAAGTTCAGTTTAGGGTTTAAAACCCTAATGCTGACTAAAGGGAAAGAGTTCAGTTTAGGGTTTAAAACCCTACTGCTGACCGAAAGGAAAAGTTCAGTTTAGGGTTTAAAACCCTAATGCTGACTGAAAGGAAAAAGTTCAGTTTAGGGTTTAAAACCCTAATGCTGACTGAAAGGAAAAGTTCAGTTTAGGGTTTAAAACCCTACTGCTGACCGAAAGGAAAAGTTCAGTTTAGGGTTTAAAACCCTACTGCTGACTGAAAGGAAAAGTTCAGTTTAGGGTTTAAAACCCTAATGCTGACTAAAGGGAAAGAGTTCAGTTTAGGGTTTAAAACCCTAATGCTGACTGAAAGGAAAAGTTTAGTTTAGGGTTTTAAAACCCTAATGCTGACTAAAGGGAAAAAGTTCAGTTTAGGGTTTAAAACCCTAATGCTGACTGAAAGGAAAAGTTCAGTTTAGGGTTTTAAAACCCTAATGCTGACTAATATCGAGATAGGCAAAAGATGTGTGAAAATTGCATAATACTGGAAATAAAAAAAGAAGGTCAATATGTGTTTTTTTCAAGTTTTTCTATTCCATAAAACATTCATAATTGTAAAAAATAGGTTCTCTATTGACTGGTATCTTTATTTCACATTATTTTTGATTCATAAAATCTATACCTATAGAATTTGCTAATCGGCTGTTCTGTAGAAAGGAAATTAGTTGAACTTAATAAAAAGAAAAAATAAAATAAAGAATCCAAAAAATACTCGATTTCTATTTATGGTTCACATTTCATTTACATGTGGAAAGTGTTCAGTTTAGGGTTTAAAACCCTAATGCTGACTGAAAGGAAAAGTTCAGTTTAGGGTTTAAAACCCTAATGCTGACTAAAGGGAAAGAGTTCAGTTTAGGGTTTAAAACCCTAATGATGACTGAAAGGAAAAGTTCAGTTTAGGGTTTAAAACCCTATGCTGACTAAAGGGAAAGAGTTCAGTTTAGGGTTTAAAACCCTAATGCTGACTGAAAGGAAAAGTTCAGTTTAGGGTTTTAAAACCCTAATGCTGACTAAAGGGAAAGAGTTCAGTTTAGGGTTTAAAACCCTAATGCTGACTGAAAGGAAAAGTTTAGTTTAGGGTTTAAAACCCTAATGCTGACTGAAAGGAAAAAGTTCAGTTTAGGGTTTAAAACCCTAATGCTAAAGTTCAGTTTAGGGTTTAAAACCCTAATGCTGACTGAAAGGAAAAGTTCAGTTTAGGGTTTAAAACCCTACTGCTGACCGAAAGGAAAAGTTCAGTTTAGGGTTTAAAACCCTACTGCTGACTGAAAGGAAAAGTTCAGTTTAGGGTTTAAAACCCTAATGCTGACTAAAGGGAAAGAGTTCAGTTTAGGGTTTAAAACCCTAATGCTGACTGAAAGGAAAAGTTCAGTTTAGGGTTTAAAACCCTAATGCTGACTAAAGAGAAAGAGTTCAGTTTAGGGTTTAAAACCCTAATGTTGACTGAAAGGAAAAGTTCAGTTTAGGGTTTAAAACCCTAATGCTGACTGAAAGGAAAAAGTTCAGTTTAGGGTTTAAAACCCTAATGTTGACTAAAGGGAAAGAGTTCAGTTTAGGGTTTAAAACCCTAATGCTGACTGAAAGGAAAAGTTCAGTTTAAGGTTTAAAACCCTAATGCTGACTAAAGGGAAAGAGTTCAGTTTAGGGTTTAAAACCCTAATGCTGACTGAAAGGAAAAGTTCAGTTTAGGGTTTTAAAACCCTAATGCTGACTAAAGGGAAAGAGTTCAGTTTAGGGTTTAAAACCCTAATGCTGACTGAAAGGAAAAGTTCAGTTTAGGGTTTTAAAACCCTAATGCTGACTAAAGGGAAAATGTTCAGTTTAGGGTTTAAAACCCTAATGCTGACTGAAAGGAAAAGTTCAGTTTAAGGTTTAAAACCCTAATGTTGACTAAAGGGAAAGAGTTCAGTTTAGGGTTTAAAACCCTAATGCTGACTGAAAGGAAAAGTTCAGTTTAGGGTTTTAAAACCCTAATGCTGACTAAAGGGAAAGAGTTCAGTTTAGGGTTTAAAACCCTAATGCTGACTGAAAGGAAAAAGTTCAGTTTAGGGTTTAAAACCCTAATGCTGACTGAAAGGAAAAGTTCAGTTTAGGGTTTAAAACCCTACTGCTGACCGAAATAAAAAGTTCAGTTTAGGGTTTAAAACCCTACTGCTGACTGAAAGGAAAAGTTCAGTTTAGGGTTTAAAACCCTAATGCTGACTAAAGGGAAAGAGTTCAGTTTAGGGTTTAAAACCCTAATGCTGACTGAAAGGAAAAGTTCAGTTTAGGGTTTAAAACCCTAATGCTGACTAAAGAGAAAGAGTTCAGATTAGGGTTTAAAACCCTAATGCTGACTAAAGGGAAAGAGTTCAGTTTAGGGTTTAAAACCCTAATGCTGACTGAAAGGAAAAGTTCAGTTTAGGGTTTAAAACCCTAATGCTGACTGAAAGGAAAAAGTTCAGTTTAGGGTTTAAAACCCTAATGCTGACTAAAGGGAAAGAGTTCAGTTTAGGGTTTAAAACCCTACTGCTGACCGAAAGGAAAAGTTCAGTTTAGGGTTTAAAACCCTACTGCTGACTGAAAGGAAAAGTTCAGTTTAGGGTTTAAAACCCTAATGCTGACTAAAGGGAAAGAGTTCAGTTTAGGGTTTTAAAACCCTAATGCTGACTGAAAGGAAAAGTTCAGTTTAGGGTTTAAAACCCTAATGCTGACTAAAGAGAAAGAGTTCAGTTTAGGGTTTAAAACCCTAATGCTGACTAAAGGGAAAGAGTTCAGTTTAGGGTTTAAAACCCTAATGCTGACTGAAAGGAAAAGTTCAGTTTAGGGTTAAAACCCTAATGCTGACTGAAAGGAAAAAGTTCAGTTTAGGGTTTAAAACCCTAATGCTGACTAAAGGGAAAGAGTTCAGTTTAGGGTTTAAAACCCTAATGCTGACTGAAAGGAAAAGTTCAGTTTAAGCTTTAAAACCCTAATGCTGACTAAAGGGAAAGAGTTCAGTTTAGGGTTTAAAACCCTAATGCTGACTGAAAGGAAAAGTTCAGTTTAGGGTTTAAAACCCTAATGCTGACTGAAATGAAAAAGTTCAGTTTAGGGTTTAAAACCCTAATGCTGACTAAAGGGAAAGAGTTCAGTTTAGGGTTTAAAACCCTAATGCTGACTGAAAGGAAAAGTTCAGTTTAGGGTTTAAAACCCTAATGCTGACTAAAGAGAAAGAGTTCAGTTTAGGGTTTAAAACCCTAATGCTGACTAAAGAGAAAGAGTTCAGTTTAGGGTTTAAAACCCTAATGCTGACTGAAAGGAAAAGTTCAGTTTAGGGTTTCAAACCCTAATGCTGACTGAAAGGAAAAAGTTCAGTTTAGGGTTTAAAACCCTAATGCTGACTAAAGGGAAAGAGTTCAGTTTAGGGTTTAAAACCCTAATGCTGACCGAAAGGAAAAGTTCAGTTTAAGGTTTAAAACCCTACTGCTGACTGAAAGGAAAAGTTCAGTTTAGGGTTTAAAACCCTAATGCTGACTAAAGGGAAAGAGTTCAGTTTAGGGTTTTAAAACCCTAATGCTGACTGAAAGGAAAAGTTCAGTTTAGGGTTTAAAACCCTAATGCTGACTAAAGAGAAAAAGTTCAGTTTATGGTTTAAAACCCTAATGCTGACTAAAGGGAAAGAGTTTTGTTTAGGGTTTAAAACCCTAATGCAGACTGAAAGGAAAAGTTCAGTTTAGGGTTTAAAACCCTAATGCTGACTGAAAGGAAAAAGTTCAGTTTAGGGTTTAAAACCCTAATGCTGACTAAAGGGAAAGAGTTCAGTTTAGGGTTTAAAACCCTAATGCTGACTGAAAGGAAAAGTTCAGTTTAAGCTTTAAAACCCTAATGCTGACTAAAGGGAAAGAGTTCAGTTTAGGGTTTAAAACCCTAATGCTGACTGAAAGGAAAAGTTCAGTTTAGGGTTTTAAAACCCTAATGCTGACTAAAGGGAAAGAGTTCAGTTTAGGGTTTAAAACCCTAATGCTGACTGAATGGAAAAGTTCAGTTTAGGGTTTTAAAACCCTAATGCTGACTAAAGGGAAAGTGTTCAGTTTAGGGTTTAAAACCCTAATGCTGACTGAAAGGAAAAGTTCAGTTTAGGGTTTAAAACCCTAATGCTGACTAAAGGGAAAGAGTTCAGTTTAGGGTTTAAAACCTTAATGCTGACTAAAAGGAAAAGTTCAGTTTCGGGTTTTAAAACCCTAATGCTGACTAAAGGGAAAGAGTTCAGTTTAGGGTTTAAAACCCTAATGCTGACTGAAAGGAAAAGTTCAGTTTAGGGTTTAAAACCCTAATGCTGACTGAAAGGAAAAAGTTCAGTTTAGGGTTTAAAACCCTAATGCTGACTAAAGGGAAAGAGTTCAGTTTAGGGTTTAAAACCCTACTGCTGACCGAAAGGAAAAGTTCAGTTTAGGGTTTAAAACCCTACTGCTTACTGAAAGGAAAAGTTCAGTTTAGGGTTTAAAACCCTAATGCTGACTAAAGGGAAAGAGTTCAGTTTAGGGTTTTAAAACCTTAATGCTGACTGAAAGGAAAAGTTCAGTTTAGGGTTTAAAACCCTAATGCTGACTAAAGAGAAAGAGTTCAGTTTAGGGTTTAAAACCCTAATGCTGACTAAAGGGAAAGAGTTCAGTTTAGGGTTTAAAACCCTAATGCTGACTGAAAGGAAAAGTTCAGTTTAGGGTTAAAACCCTAATGCTGACTGAAAAGAAAAAGTTCAGTTTAGGGTTTAAAACCCTAATGCTGACTAAAGGGAAAGAGTTCAGTTTAGGGTTTAAAACCCTAATGCTGACTGAAAGGAAAAGTTCAGTTTAAGCTTTAAAACCCTAATGCTGACTAAAGGGAAAGAGTTCAGTTTAGGGTTTAAAACCCTAATGCTGACTGAAAGGAAAAGTTCAGTTTAGGGTTTAAAACCCTAATGCTGACTGAAAGGAAAAAGTTCAGTTTAGGGTTTAAAACCCTAATGCTGACTAAAGGGAAAGAGTTCAGTTTAGGGTTTAAAACCCTAATGCTGACTGAAAGGAAAAGTTCAGTTTAGGGTTTAAAACCCTAATGCTGACTAAAGAGAAAGAGTTCAGTTTAGGGTTTAAAACCCTAATGCTGACTAAAGGGAAAGAGTTCAGTTTAGGGTTTAAAACCCTAATGCTGACTGAAAGGAAAAGTTCAGTTTAGGGTTTAAAACCCTAATGCTGACTGAAAGGAAAAAGTTCAGTTTAGGGTTTAAAACCCTAATGCTGACTAAAGGGAAAGAGTTCAGTTTAGGGTTTAAAACCCTACTGCTGACCGAAAGGAAAAGTTCAGTTTAAGGTTTAAAACCCTACTGCTGACTGAAAGGAAAAGTTCAGTTTAGGGTTTAAAACCCTAATGCTGACTAAAGGGAAAGAGTTCAGTTTAGGGTTTTAAAACCCTAATGCTGACTGAAAGGAAAAGTTCAGTTTAGGGTTTAAAACCCTAATGCTGACTAAAGAGAAAAAGTTCAGTTTAGGATTTAAAACGCTAATGCTGACTAAAGGGAAAGAGTTTAGTTTAGGGTTTAAAACCCTAATGCAGACTGAAAGGAAAAGTTCAGTTTAGGGTTTAAAACCCTAATGCTGACTGAAAGGAAAAAGTTCAGTTTAGGGTTTAAAACCCTAATGCTGACTAAAGGGAAAAAGTTCAGTTTAGGGTTTAAAACCCTAATGCTGACTGAAAGGAAAAGTTCAGTTTAAGCTTTAAAACCCTAATGCTGACTAAAGGGAAAGAGTTCAGTTTAGGGT
The DNA here is from genome assembly GCF_000715075.1 of Nicotiana tabacum. Classification (NCBI taxonomy): domain Eukaryota; kingdom Viridiplantae; phylum Streptophyta; class Magnoliopsida; order Solanales; family Solanaceae; genus Nicotiana; species Nicotiana tabacum. The sequence continues at coordinate 97,680 of NW_027438385.1, read as the reverse complement.
TTAAAACCCTAATGCTGACTGAAAGGAAAAGTTCAGTTTAGGGTTTTAAAACCCTAATGCTGACTAAAGGGAAAGAGTTCAGTTTAGGGTTTAAAACCCTAATGCTGACTGAAAGGAAAAGTTCAGTTTAGGGTTTTAAAACCCTAATGCTGACTAAAGGGAAAATGTTCAGTTTAGGGTTTAAAACCCTAATGCTGACTGAAAGGAAAAGTTCAGTTTAGGGTTTAAAACCCTAATGCTGACTAAAGGGAAAGAGTTCAGTTTAGGGTTTAAAACCCTAATGCTGACTGAAAGGAAAAGTTCAGTTTCGGGTTTTAAAACCCTAATGCTGACTAAAGGGAAAGAGTTCAGTTTAGGGTTTAAAACCCTAATGCTGACTGAAAGGAAAAAGTTCAGTTTAGGGTTTAAAACCCTTATACTGACTAAAGGGGAAGAGTTCAATTTAGGGTTTAAAACCCTAATGTTGACTGAAAAGAAAAGTTCAGTTTATGGTTTAAAACCCAAATGCTGACTGAAAGGAAAAGTTCAGTTTAGGGTTTAAAACCCTAATGCTAACTAAAAGGAAAAAGTTCATTTTAGGGTTTAAAACCCTAATGCTGACTGAAAGGAAAAGTTAAGTTTAGGGTTTAAAACCCTAATGCTGACTGAAAGGAAAAGTTCAGTTTAGGGTTTTAAACCCTAATGTTAACTGAAAGGAAAAGATCAGTTTAAGGTTTAAAACCCTAATGCTGACTGAAAGGAAAAGTTCAGTTTAGGGTTTAAAACCCTACTGCTGACTGAAAGGAAAAGTTCAGTTGATGGTTTAAAACCCTACTGCTGACTGAAAGGAAAAGTTCAGTTTAGGGTTTAAAACCCTAATGCTGACTAAAGGGAAAGAGTTCAGTTTAGGGTTTAAAACCCTAATGCTTACTGAAAGGAAAAGTTCAGTTTAGGGTTTAAAACCCTAATACTGACTGAAGGGAAAGAGTTCAGTTTAGGGTTTAAAACCCTAATGCTGACTGAAAGGAAATGTTCAGTTTAGGGTTTAAAACCCTAATGCTGACTGAAAGGAAAAAGTTCAGTTTAGGGTTTAAAACCCTAATGCTGACTAAAGGGAAAGAGTTCAGTTTAGGGTTTTAAAACCCTAATGCTGACTGAAAGGAAAAGTTCAGTTTAGGGTTTAAAACCCTAATGCTGACTAAAGAGAAAGAGTTCAGTTTAGGGTTTAAAACCCTAATGCTGACTAAAGGGAAAGAGTTCAGTTTAGGGTTTAAAACCCTAATGCTGACTGAAAGGAAAAGTTCAGTTTAGGGTTAAAACCCTAATGCTGACTGAAAGGAAAAAGTTCAGTTTAGGGTTTAAAACCCTAATGCTGACTAAAGGGAAAGAGTTCAGTTTAGGGTTTAAAACCCTAATGCTGACTGAAAGGAAAAGTTCAGTTTAAGCTTTAAAACCCTAATGCTGACTAAAGGGAAAGAGTTCAGTTTAGGGTTTAAAACCCTAATGCTGACTGAAAGGAAAAGTTCAGTTTAGGGTTTAAAACCCTAATGCTGACTGAAAGGAAAAAGTTCAGTTTAGGGTTTAAAACCCTAATGCTGACTAAAGGGAAAGAGTTCAGTTTAAGGTTCAAAACCCTAATGCTGACTGAAAGGAAAAGTTCAGTTTAGGGTTTAAAACCCTAATGCTGACTAAAGAGAAAGAGTTCAGTTTAGGGTTTAAAACCCTAATGCTGACTAAAGAGAAAGAGTTCAGTTTAGGGTTTAAAACCCTAATGCTGACCGAAAGGAAAAGTTCAGTTTAGGGTTTAAAACCCTACTGCTGACTGAAAGGAAAAGTTCAGTTTAGGGTTTAAAACCCTAATGCTGACTAAAGGGAAAGAGTTCAGTTTAGGGTTTTAAAACCCTAATGCTGACTGAAAGGAAAAGTTCAGTTTAGGGTTTAAAACCCTAATGCTGACTAAAGAGAAAGAGTTCAGTTTAGGGTTTAAAACCCTAATGCTGACTAAAGGGAAAGAGTTCAGTTTAGGGTTTAAAACCCTAATGCTGACTGAAAGGAAAAGTTCAGTTTAGGGTTAAAACCCTACTGCTGACCGAAAGGAAAAGTTCAGTTTAAGGTTTAAAACCCTACTGCTGACTGAAAGGAAAAGTTCAGTTTAGGGTTTAAAACCCTAATGCTGACTAAAGGGAAAGAGTTCAGTTTAGGGTTTTAAAACCCTAATGCTGACTGAAAGGAAAAGTTCAGTTTAGGGTTTAAAACCCTAATGCTGACTAAAGAGAAAAAGTTCAGTTTAGGATTTAAAACGCTAATGCTGACTAAAGGGAAAGAGTTTAGTTTAGGGTTTAAAACCCTAATGCAGACTGAAAGGAAAAGTTCAGTTTAGGGTTTAAAACCCTAATGCTGACTGAAAGGAAAAAGTTCAGTTTAGGGTTTAAAACCCTAATGCTGACTAAAGGGAAAGAGTTCAGTTTAGGGTTTAAAACCCTAATGCTGACTGAAAGGAAAAGTTCAGTTTAAGCTTTAAAACCCTAATGCTGACTAAAGGGAAAGAGTTCAGTTTAGGGTTTAAAACCCTAATGCTGACTGAAAGGAAAAGTTCAGTTTAGGGTTTTAAAACCCTAATGCTGACTAAAGGGAAAGAGTTCAGTTTAGGGTTTAAAACCCTAATGCTGACTGAAAGGAAAAGTTCAGTTTAGGGTTTTAAAACCCTAATGCTGACTAAAGGGAAAATGTTCAGTTTAGGGTTTAAAACCCTAATGCTGACTGAAAGGAAAAGTTCAGTTTAGGGTTTAAAACCCTAATGCTGACTAAAGGGAAAGAGTTCAGTTTAGGGTTTAAAACCCTAATGCTGACTGAAAGGAAAAGTTCAGTTTCGGGTTTTAAAACCCTAATGCTGACTAAAGGGAAAGAGTTCAGTTTAGGGTTTAAAACCCTAATGCTGACTGAAAGGAAAAAGTTCAGTTTAGGGTTTAAAACCCTTATACTGACTAAAGGGGAAGAGTTCAATTTAGGGTTTAAAACCCTAATGTTGACTGAAAAGAAAAGTTCAGTTTATGGTTTAAAACCCAAATGCTGACTGAAAGGAAAAGTTCAGTTTAGGGTTTAAAACCCTAATGCTAACTAAAAGGAAAAAGTTCATTTTAGGGTTTAAAACCCTAATGCTGACTGAAAGGAAAAGTTAAGTTTAGGGTTTAAAACCCTAATGCTGACTGAAAGGAAAAGTTCAGTTTAGGGTTTTAAACCCTAATGTTAACTGAAAGGAAAAGATCAGTTTAAGGTTTAAAACCCTAATGCTGACTGAAAGGAAAAGTTCAGTTTAGGGTTTAAAACCCTAATGCTGACTGAAAGGAAAAGTTCAGTTGATGGTTTAAAACCCTACTGCTGACTGAAAGGAAAAGTTCAGTTTAGGGTTTAAAACCCTAATGCTGACTAAAGGGAAAGAGTTCAGTTTAGGGTTTAAAACCCTAATGCTTACTGAAAGGAAAAGTTCAGTTTAGGGTTTAAAACCCTAATACTGACTGAAGGGAAAGAGTTCAGTTTAGGGTTTAAAACCCTAATGCTGACTGAAAGGAAATGTTCAGTTTAGGGTTTAAAACCCTAATGCTGACTGAAAGGAAAAAGTTCAGTTTAGGGTTTAAAACCCTAATGCTGACTAAAGGGAAAGAGTTCAGTTTAGGGTTTTAAAACCCTAATGCTGACTGAAAGGAAAAGTTCAGTTTAGGGTTTAAAACCCTAATGCTGACTAAAGAGAAAGAGTTCAGTTTAGGGTTTAAAACCCTAATGCTGACTAAAGGGAAAGAGTTCAGTTTAGGGTTTAAAACCCTAATGCTGACTGAAAGGAAAAGTTCAGTTTAGGGTTAAAACCCTAATGCTGACTGAAAGGAAAAAGTTCAGTTTAGGGTTTAAAACCCTAATGCTGACTAAAGGGAAAGAGTTCAGTTTAGGGTTTAAAACCCTAATGCTGACTGAAAGGAAAAGTTCAGTTTAAGCTTTAAAACCCTAATGCTGACTAAAGGGAAAGAGTTCAGTTTAGGGTTTAAAACCCTAATGCTGACTGAAAGGAAAAGTTCAGTTTAGGGTTTAAAACCCTAATGCTGACTGAAAGGAAAAAGTTCAGTTTAGGGTTTAAAACCCTAATGCTGACTAAAGGGAAAGAGTTCAGTTTAGGGTTTAAAACCCTAATGCTGACTGAAAGGAAAAGTTCAGTTTAGGGTTTAAAACCCTAATGCTGACTGAAAGGAAAAGGTTTAGTTTAGGGTTTAAAACCCTAATGCTGACTAAAGGGAAGAGTTCAGTTTAGGGTTTAAAACCCTAATGCTGACTGAAAGGAAAAGTTCAGTTTAGGGTTTAAAACCCTAATGCTGACTGAAAGGAAAAAGTTCAGTTTAGGGTTTAAAACCCTAATGCTGACTAAAGGGAAAGAGTTCAGTTTAGGGTTTAAAACCCTACTGCTGACCGAAAGGAAAAGTTCAGTTTAAGGTTTAAAACCCTACTGCTGACTGAAAGGAAAAGTTAAGTTTAGGGTTTAAAACCCTAATGCTGACTAAAGGGAAAGAGTTCAGTTTAGGGTTTTAAAACCCTAATGCTGACTGAAAGGAAAAGTTCAGTTTAGGGTTTAAAACCCTAATGCTGACTAAAGAGAAAAAGTTTAGTTTAGGGTTTAAAACCCTAATGCTGACTAAAGGGAAAGAGTTTAGTTTAGGGTTTAAAACCATAATGCAGACTGAAAGGAAAAGTTCAGTTTAGGGTTTAAAACCCTAATGCTGACTGAAAGGAAAAAGTTCAGTTTAGGGTTTAAAACCCTAATGCTGACTAAAGGGAAAGAGTTCAGTTTAGGGTTTAAAACCCTACTGCTGACCGAAAGGAAAAGTTCAGTTTAGGGTTTAAAACCCTACTGCTGACTGAAAGGAAAAGTTCAGTTTAGGGTTTAAAACCCTAATGCTGACTAAAGGGAAAGAGTTCAGTTTAGGGTTTTAAAACCTTAATGCTGACTGAAAGGAAAAGTTCAGTTTAGGGTTTAAAACCCTAATGCTGACTAAAGAGAAAGAGTTCAGTTTAGGGTTTAAAACCCTAATGCTGACTAAAGGGAAAGAGTTCAGTTTAGGGTTTAAAACCCTAATGCTGACTGAAAGGAAAAGTTCAGTTTAGGTTTAAAACCCTAATGCTGACTGAAAAGAAAAAGTTCAGTTTAGGGTTTAAAACCCTAATGCTGACTAAAGGGAAAGAGTTCAGTTTAGGGTTTAAAACCCTAATGCTGACTGAAAGGAAAAGTTCAGTTTAAGCTTTAAAACCCTAATGCTGACTAAAGGGAAAGAGTTCAGTTTAGGGTTTAAAACCCTAATGCTGACTGAAAGGAAAAGTTCAGTTTAGGGTTTAAAACCCTAATGCTGACTGAAAGGAAAAAGTTCAGTTTAGGGTTTAAAACCCTAATGCTGACTAAAGGGAAAGAGTTCAGTTTAGGGTTTAAAACCCTAATGCTGACTGAAAGGAAAAGTTCAGTTTAGGGTTTAAAACCCTAATGCTGACTAAAGAGAAAGAGTTCAGTTTAGGGTTTAAAACCCTAATGCTGACTAAAGGGAAAGAGTTCAGTTTAGGGTTTAAAACCCTAATGCTGACTGAAAGGAAAAGTTCAGTTTAGGGTTTAAAACCCTAATGCTGACTGAAAGGAAAAAGTTCAGTTTAGGGTTTAAAACCCTAATGCTGACTAAAGGGAAAGAGATCAGTTTAGGGTTTAAAACCCTACTGCTGACCGAAAGGAAAAGTTCAGTTTAAGGTTTAAAACCCTACTGCTGACTGAAAGGAAAAGTTCAGTTTAGGGTTTAAAACCCTAATGCTGACTAAAGGGAAAGAGTTCAGTTTAGGGTTTTAAAACCCTAATGCTGACTGAAAGGAAAAGTTCAGTTTAGGGTTTAAAACCCTAATGCTGACTAAAGAGAAAAAGTTCAGTTTATGGTTTAAAACGCTAATGCTGACTAAAGGGAAAGAGTTTAGTTTAGGGTTTAAAACCCTAATGCAGACTGAAAGGAAAAGTTCAGTTTAGGGTTTAAAACCCTAATGCTGACTGAAAGGAAAAAGTTCAGTTTAGGGTTTAAAACCCTAATGCTGACTAAAGGGAAAGAGTTCAGTTTAGGGTTTAAAACCCTAATGCTGACTGAAAGGAAAAGTTCAGTTTAAGCTTTAAAACCCTAATGCTGACTAAAGGGAAAGAGTTCAGTTTAGGGTTTAAAACCCTAATGCTGACTGAAAGGAAAAGTTCAGTTTAGGGTTTTAAAACCCTAATGCTGACTAAAGGGAAAGAGTTCAGTTTAGGGTTTAAAACCCTAATGCTGACTGAAAGGAAAAGTTCAGTTTAGGGTTTTAAAACCCTAATGCTGACTAAAGGGAAAATGTTCAGTTTAGGGTTTAAAACCCTAATGCTGACTGAAAGGAAAAGTTCAGTTTAGGGTTTAAAACCCTAATGCTGACTAAAGGGAAAGAGTTCAGTTTAGGGTTTAAAACCCTAATGCTGACTGAAAGGAAAAGTTCAGTTTCGGGTTTTAAAACCCTAATGCTGACTAAAGGGAAAGAGTTCAGTTTAGGGTTTAAAACCCTAATGCTGACTGAAAGGAAAAAGTTCAGTTTAGGGTTTAAAACCCTTATACTGACTAAAGGGGAAGAGTTCAATTTAGGGTTTAAAACCCTAATGTTGACTGAAAAGAAAAGTTCAGTTTATGATTTAAAACCCAAATGCTGACTGAAAGGAAAAGTTCAGTTTAGGGTTTAAAACCCTAATGCTAACTAAAAGGAAAAAGTTCATTTTAGGGTTTAAAACCCTAATGCTGACTGAAAGGAAAAGTTAAGTTTAGGGTTTAAAACCCTAATGCTGACTGAAAGGAAAAGTTCAGTTTAGGGTTTGAAACCCTAATGTTAACTGAAAGGAAAAGATCAGTTTAAGGTTTAAAACCCTAATGCTGACTGAAAGGAAAAGTTCAGTTTAGGGTTTAAAACCCTACTGCTGACTGAAAGGAAAAGTTCAGTTGATGGTTTAAAACCCTACTGCTGACTGAAAGGAAAAGTTCAGTTTAGGGTTTAAAACCCTAATGCTGACTAAAGGGAAAGAGTTCAGTTTAGGGTTTAAAACCCTAATGCTTACTGAAAGGAAAAGTTCAGTTTAGGGTTTAAAACCCTAATACTGACTGAAGGGAAAGAGTTCAGTTTAGGGTTTAAAACCCTAATGCTGACTGAAAGGAAATGTTCAGTTTAGGGTTTAAAACCCTAATGCTGACTGAAAGGAAAAAGTTCAGTTTAGGGTTTAAAACCCTAATGCTGACTAAAGGGAAAGAGTTCAGTTTAGGGTTTTAAAACCCTAATGCTGACTGAAAGGAAAAGTTCAGTTTAGGGTTTAAAACCCTAATGCTGACTAAAGAGAAAGAGTTCAGTTTAGGGTTTAAAACCCTAATGCTGACTAAAGGGAAAGAGTTCAGTTTAGGGTTTAAAACCCTAATGCTGACTGAAAGGAAAAGTTCAGTTTAGGGTTAAAACCCTAATGCTGACTGAAAGGAAAAAGTTCAGTTTAGGGTTTAAAACCCTAATGCTGACTAAAGGGAAAGAGTTCAGTTTAGGGTTTAAAACCCTAATGCTGACTGAAAGGAAAAGTTCAGTTTAAGCTTTAAAACCCTAATGCTGACTAAAGGGAAAGAGTTCAGTTTAGGGTTTAAAACCCTAATGCTGACTGAAAGGAAAAGTTCAGTTTAGGGTTTAAAACCCTAATGCTGACTGAAAGGAAAAAGTTCAGTTTAGGGTTTAAAACCCTAATGCTGACTAAAGGGAAAGAGTTCAGTTTAGGGTTTAAAACCCTAATGCTGACTGAAAGGAAAAGTTCAGTTTAGGGTTTAAAACCCTAATGCTGACTGAAAGGAAAAGGTTTAGTTTAGGGTTTAAAACCCTAATGCTGACTAAAGGGAAGAGTTCAGTTTAGGGTTTAAAACCCTAATGCTGACTGAAAGGAAAAGTTCAGTTTAGGGTTTAAAACCCTAATGCTGACTGAAAGGAAAAAGTTCAGTTTAGGGTTTAAAACCCTAATGCTGACTAAAGGGAAAGAGTTCAGTTTAGGGTTTAAAACCCTACTGCTGACCGAAAGGAAAAGTTCAGTTTAAGGTTTAAAACCCTACTGCTGACTGAAAGGAAAAGTTAAGTTTAGGGTTTAAAACCCTAATGCTGACTAAAGGGAAAGAGTTCAGTTTAGGGTTTTAAAACCCTAATGCTGACTGAAAGGAAAAGTTCAGTTTAGGGTTTAAAACCCTAATGCTGACTAAAGAGAAAAAGTTTAGTTTAGGGTTTAAAACCCTAATGCTGACTAAAGGGAAAGAGTTTAGTTTAGGGTTTAAAACCATAATGCAGACTGAAAGGAAAAGTTCAGTTTAGGGTTTAAAACCCTAATGCTGACTGAAAGGAAAAAGTTCAGTTTAGGGTTTAAAACCCTAATGCTGACTAAAGGGAAAGAGTTCAGTTTAGGGTTTAAAACCCTACTGCTGACCGAAAGGAAAAGTTCAGTTTAGGGTTTAAAACCCTACTGCTGACTGAAAGGAAAAGTTCAGTTTAGGGTTTAAAACCCTAATGCTGACTAAAGGGAAAGAGTTCAGTTTAGGGTTTTAAAACCTTAATGCTGACTGAAAGGAAAAGTTCAGTTTAGGGTTTAAAACCCTAATGCTGACTAAAGAGAAAGAGTTCAGTTTAGGGTTTAAAACCCTAATGCTGACTAAAGGGAAAGAGTTCAGTTTAGGGTTTAAAACCCTAATGCTGACTGAAAGGAAAAGTTCAGTTTAGGTTTAAAACCCTAATGCTGACTGAAAAGAAAAAGTTCAGTTTAGGGTTTAAAACCCTAATGCTGACTAAAGGGAAAGAGTTCAGTTTAGGGTTTAAAACCCTAATGCTGACTGAAAGGAAAAGTTCAGTTTAAGCTTTAAAACCCTAATGCTGACTAAAGGGAAAGAGTTCAGTTTAGGGTTTAAAACCCTAATGCTGACTGAAAGGAAAAGTTCAGTTTAGGGTTTAAAACCCTAATGCTGACTGAAAGGAAAAAGTTCAGTTTAGGGTTTAAAACCCTAATGCTGACTAAAGGGAAAGAGTTCAGTTTAGGGTTTAAAACCCTAATGCTGACTGAAAGGAAAAGTTCAGTTTAGGGTTTAAAACCCTAATGCTGACTAAAGAGAAAGAGTTCAGTTTAGGGTTTAAAACCCTAATGCTGACTAAAGGGAAAGAGTTCAGTTTAGGGTTTAAAACCCTAATGCTGACTGAAAGGAAAAGTTCAGTTTAGGGTTTAAAACCCTAATGCTGACTGAAAGGAAAAAGTTCAGTTTAGGGTTTAAAACCCTAATGCTGACTAAAGGGAAAGAGATCAGTTTAGGGTTTAAAACCCTACTGCTGACCGAAAGGAAAAGTTCAGTTTAAGGTTTAAAACCCTACTGCTGACTGAAAGGAAAAGTTCAGTTTAGGGTTTAAAACCCTAATGCTGACTAAAGGGAAAGAGTTCAGTTTAGGGTTTTAAAACCCTAATGCTGACTGAAAGGAAAAGTTCAGTTTAGGGTTTAAAACCCTAATGCTGACTAAAGAGAAAAAGTTCAGTTTATGGTTTAAAACGCTAATGCTGACTAAAGGGAAAGAGTTTAGTTTAGGGTTTAAAACCCTAATGCAGACTGAAAGGAAAAGTTCAGTTTAGGGTTTAAAACCCTAATGCTGACTGAAAGGAAAAAGTTCAGTTTAGGGTTTAAAACCCTAATGCTGACTAAAGGGAAAGAGTTCAGTTTAGGGTTTAAAACCCTAATGCTGACTGAAAGGAAAAGTTCAGTTTAAGCTTTAAAACCCTAATGCTGACTAAAGGGAAAGAGTTCAGTTTAGGGTTTAAAACCCTAATGCTGACTGAAAGGAAAAGTTCAGTTTAGGGTTTTAAAACCCTAATGCTGACTAAAGGGAAAGAGTTCAGTTTAGGGTTTAAAACCCTAATGCTGACTGAAAGGAAAAGTTCAGTTTAGGGTTTTAAAACCCTAATGCTGACTAAAGGGAAAATGTTCAGTTTAGGGTTTAAAACCCTAATGCTGACTGAAAGGAAAAGTTCAGTTTAGGGTTTAAAACCCTAATGCTGACTAAAGGGAAAGAGTTCAGTTTAGGGTTTAAAACCCTAATGCTGACTGAAAGGAAAAGTTCAGTTTCGGGTTTTAAAACCCTAATGCTGACTAAAGGGAAAGAGTTCAGTTTAGGGTTTAAAACCCTAATGCTGACTGAAAGGAAAAAGTTCAGTTTAGGGTTTAAAACCCTTATACTGACTAAAGGGGAAGAGTTCAATTTAGGGTTTAAAACCCTAATGTTGACTGAAAAGAAAAGTTCAGTTTATGATTTAAAACCCAAATGCTGACTGAAAGGAAAAGTTCAGTTTAGGGTTTAAAACCCTAATGCTAACTAAAAGGAAAAAGTTCATTTTAGGGTTTAAAACCCTAATGCTGACTGAAAGGAAAAGTTAAGTTTAGGGTTTAAAACCCTAATGCTGACTGAAAGGAAAAGTTCAGTTTAGGGTTTGAAACCCTAATGTTAACTGAAAGGAAAAGATCAGTTTAAGGTTTAAAACCCTAATGCTGACTGAAAGGAAAAGTTCAGTTTAGGGTTTAAAACCCTACTGCTGACTGAAAGGAAAAGTTCAGTTGATGGTTTAAAACCCTACTGCTGACTGAAAGGAAAAGTTCAGTTTAGGGTTTAAAACCCTAATGCTGACTAAAGGGAAAGAGTTCAGTTTAGGGTTTAAAACCCTAATGCTTACTGAAAGGAAAAGTTCAGTTTAGGGTTTAAAACCCTAATACTGACTGAAGGGAAAGAGTTCAGTTTAGGGTTTAAAACCCTAATGCTGACTGAAAGGAAATGTTCAGTTTAGGGTTTAAAACCCTAATGCTGACTGAAAGGAAAAAGTTCAGTTTAGGGTTTAAAACCCTAATGCTGACTAAAGGGAAAGAGTTCAGTTTAGGGTTTTAAAACCCTAATGCTGACTGAAAGGAAAAGTTCAGTTTAGGGTTTAAAACCCTAATGCTGACTAAAGAGAAAGAGTTCAGTTTAGGGTTTAAAACCCTAATGCTGACTAAAGGGAAAGAGTTCAGTTTAGGGTTTAAAACCCTAATGCTGACTGAAAGGAAAAGTTCAGTTTAGGGTTAAAACCCTAATGCTGACTGAAAGGAAAAAGTTCAGTTTAGGGTTTAAAACCCTAATGCTGACTAAAGGGAAAGAGTTCAGTTTAGGGTTTAAAACCCTAATGCTGACTGAAAGGAAAAGTTCAGTTTAAGCTTTAAAACCCTAATACTGACTAAAGGGAAAGAGTTCAGTTTAGGGTATAAAACCCTAATGCTGACTGAAAGGAAAAGTTAGGTTTAGGGTTTAAAACCCTAATGCTGACTGAAAGGAAAAAGTTCAGTTTAGGGTTTAAAACCCTAATGCTGACTAAAGGGAAAGAGTTCAGTTTAAGGTTCAAAACCCTAATGCTGACTGAAAGGAAAAGTTCAGTTTAGGGTTTAAAACCCTAATGCTGACTAAAGAGAAAGAGTTCAGTTTAGGGTTTAAAACCCTAATGCTGACTAAAGAGAAAGAGTTCAGTTTAGGGTTTAAAACCCTAATGCTGACCGAAAGGAAAAGTTCAGTTTAGGGTTTAAAACCCTACTGCTGACTGAAAGGAAAAGTTCAGTTTAGGGTTTAAAACCCTAATGCTGACTAAAGGGAAAGAGTTCAGTTTAGGGTTTTAAAACCCTAATGCTGACTGAAAGGAAAAGTTCAGTTTAGGGTTTAAAACCCTAATGCTGACTAAAGAGAAAGAGTTCAGTTTAGGGTTTAAAACCCTAATGCTGACTAAAGGGAAAGAGTTCAGTTTAGGGTTTAAAACCCTAATGCTGACTGAAAGGAAAAGTTCAGTTTAGGGTTAAAACCCTAATGCTGACTGAAAGGAAAAAGTTCAGTTTAGGGTTTAAAACCCTAATGCTGACTAAAGGGAAAGAGTTCAGTTTAGGGTTTAAAACCCTAATGCTGACTGAAAGGAAAAGTTCAGTTTAAGCTTTAAAACCCTAATGCTGACTAAAGGGAAAGAGTTCAGTTTAGGGTTTAAAACCCTAATGCTGACTGAAAGGAAAAGTTCAGTTTAGGGTTTAAAACCCTAATGCTGACTGAAAGGAAAAAGTTCAGTTTAGGGTTTAAAACCCTAATGCTGACTAAAGGGAAAGAGTTCAGTTTAGGGTTTAAAACCCTAATGCTGACTGAAAGGAAAAGTTCAGTTTAGGGTTTAAAACCCTAATGCTGACTAAAGAGAAAGAGTTCAGTTTAGGGTTTAAAACCCTAATGCTGACTAAAGGGAAGAGTTCAGTTTAGGGTTTAAAACCCTAATGCTGACTGAAAGGAAAAGTTCAGTTTAGGGTTTAAAACCCTAATGCTGACTGAAAGGAAAAAGTTCAGTTTAGGGTTTAAAACCCTAATGCTGACTAAAGGGAAAGAGTTCAGTTTAGGGTTTAAAACCCTACTGCTGACCGAAAGGAAAAGTTCAGTTTAAGGTTTAAAACCCTACTGCTGACTGAAAGGAAAAGTTCAGTTTAGGGTTTAAAACCCTAATGCTGACTAAAGGGAAAGAGTTCAGTTTAGGGTTTTAAAACCCTAATGCTGACTGAAAGGAAAAGTTCAGTTTAGGGTTTAAAACCCTAATGCTGACTAAAGAGAAAAAGTTTAGTTTAGGGTTTAAAACCCTAATGCTGACTAAAGGGAAAGAGTTTAGTTTAGGGTTTAAAACCATAATGCAGACTGAAAGGAAAAGTTCAGTTTAGGGTTTAAAACCCTAATGCTGACTGAAAGGAAAAAGTTCAGTTTAGGGTTTAAAACCCTAATGCTGACTAAAGGGAAAGAGTTCAGTTTAGGGTTTAAAACCCTAATGCTGACTGAAAGGAAAAGTTCAGTTTAAGCTTTAAAACCCTAATGCTGACTAAAGGGAAAGAGTTCAGTTTAGGGTTTAAAACCCTAATGCTGACTGAAAGGAAAAGTTCAGTTTAGGGTTTTAAAACCCTAATGCTGACTAAAGGGAAAGAGTTCAGTTTAGGGTTTAAAACCCTAATGCTGACTGAAAGGAAAAGTTCAGTTTAGGGTTTTAAAACCCTAATGCTGACTAAAGGGAAAATGTTCAGTTTAGGGTTTAAAACCCTAATGCTGACTGAAAGGAAAAGTTCAGTTTAGGGTTTAAAACCCTAATGCTGACTAAAGGGAAAGAGTTCAGTTTAGGGTTTAAAACCCTAATGCTGACTGAAAGGAAAAGTTCAGTTTCGGGTTTTAAAACCCTAATGCTGACTAAAGGGAAAGAGTTCAGTTTAGGGTTTAAAACCCTAATGCTGACTGAAAGGAAAAAGTTCAGTTTAGGGTTTAAAACCCTTATACTGACTAAAGGGGAAGAGTTCAGTTTAGGGTTTAAAACCCTAATGTTGACTGAAAAGAAAAGTTCAGTTTATGGTTTAAAACCCAAATGCTGACTGAAAGGAAAAGTTCAGTTTAGGGTTTAAAACCCTAATGCTAACTAAAAGGAAAAAGTTCATTTTAGGGTTTAAAACCCTAATGCTGACTGAAAGGAAAAGTTAAGTTTAGGGTTTAAAACCCTAATGCTGACTGAAAGGAAAAGTTCAGTTTAGGGTTTGAAACCCTAATGTTAACTGAAAGGAAAAGATCAGTTTAAGGTTTAAAACCCTAATGCTGACTGAAAGGAAAAGTTCAGTTTAGGGTTTAAAACCCTAATGCTGACTGAAAGGAAAAGTTCAGTTGATGGTTTAAAACCCTACTGCTGACTGAAAGGAAAAGTTCAGTTTAGGGTTTAAAACCCTAATGCTGACTAAAGGGAAAGAGTTCAGTTTAGGGTTTAAAACCCTAATGCTGACTGAAAGGAAAAGTTCAGTTTAGGGTTTAAAACCCTAATACTGACTGAAGGGAAAGAGTTCAGTTTAGGGTTTAAAACCCTAATGCTGACTGAAAGGAAATGTTCAGTTTAGGGTTTAAAACCCTAATGCTGACTGAAAGGAAAAAGTTCAGTTTAGGGTTTAAAACCCTAATGCTGACTAAAGGGAAAGAGTTCAGTTTAGGGTTTAAAACCCGAATGCTGACTGAAAGGAAAAGTTCAGTTTAGGGTTTAAAACCCTAATGCTGACTAAAGAGAAAGAGTTCAGTTTAGGGTTTAAAACCCTAATGCTGACTGAAAGGAAAAAGTTCAGTTTAGGGTTTAAAACCCTAATGCTGACTAAAGGGAAAGAGTTCAGTTTAGGGTTTAAAATCCTAATGTTGACTGAAAGGAAAAGTTTAGTTTAGGGTTTAAAACCCTAATGCTGACTGAAAGGAAAAATTTCAGTTTAGGGTTTAAAACCCTAATGCTGACTAAAGGGAAAGAGTTCAGTTTAGTGTTTTAAACCCTAATGCTGACTGAAAGGAAAAGGTTCAGTTTAGGGTTTAAAACCCTAATGCTGACTAAAGGGAAAGAGTTCAGTTTAGGGTTTAAAACCCTAATGCTGACTGAAAGGAAAAGTTCAGTTTAGGGTTTAAAACCCTAATGCTGACTGAAAGGAAAAAGTTCAGTTTAGGGTTTAAAACCCTAATGCTGACTAAAGGGAAAGAGTTCAGTTTAGGGTTTAAAACCCTAATGCTGACTAAAAGGAAAAGTTCAGTTTAGGGTTTAAAACCCTAATGCTGACTGAAAGGAAAAAGTTCAGTTTAGGGTTTAAAACCCTAATGCTGACTAAAGGGAAAGAGTTCAGTTTAGGGTTTAAAACCCTAATGCTGACTGAAAGGAAAAGTTCAGTTTAGGGTTTAAACCCTAATGCTGACTAAAAGGGAAAGAGTTCAGTTTAGGGTTTAAAACCCTAATGCTGACTGAAAGGAAAAGTTCAGTTTAGGGTTTAAAACCCTAATGCTGACTGAAAGGAAAAGTTCAGTTTAGGGTTTAAAACCCTAATGCTAACTGAAAGGAAAAAGTTCAGTTTAGGGTTTAAAACCCTAATGCTGACTAAAAGGGAAAGAGTTCAGTTTAGGGTTTAAAACCCTAATGCTGACTGAAAGGAAAAGTTCAGTTTAGGGTTTAAAACCCTAATGCTGACTGAAAGGAAAGAGTTCAGTTTAGGGTTTAAAACCCTAATGCTGACTGAAAGGAAAAGTTCAGTTTAGGGTTTAAAACCCTTATACTGACTAAAGGGGAAGAGTTCAGTTTAGGGTTTAAAACCCTAATGTTGACTGAAAAGAAAAGTTCAGTTTATGGTTTAAAACCCAAATGCTGACTGAAAGGAAAAGTTCAGTTTAGGGTTTAAAACCCTAATGCTGACTAAAAGGAAAAAGTTCAGTTTAGGGTTTAAAACCCTAATGCTGACTGAAAGGAAAAGTTAAGTTTAGGGTTTAAAACCCTAATGCTGACTGAAAGGAAAAGTTCAGTTTAGGGTTTGAAACCCTAATGTTAACTGAAAGGAAAAGATCAGTTTAAGGTTTAAAACCCTAATGCTGACTGAAAGAAAAAGTTCAGTTTAGGGTTTAAAACCCTACTGCTGACTGAAAGGAAAAGTTCAGTTTAGGGTTTAAAACCCTAATGCTGTCTAAAGAGAAAGAGTTCAGTTTAGGGTTTAAAACCCTAATGCTTACTGAAAGGAAAAGTTCAGTTTAGGGTTTAAAACCCTAATATTGACTAAAGGGAAAGAGTTCAGTTTAGGGTTTAAAACCCTAATGCTGACTGAAAGGAAATGTTCAGTTTAGGGTTTAAAACCCTAATACTGACTGAAAGGAAAAAGTTCAGTTTAGGGTTTAAAACCCTAATGCTGACTAAAGGGAAAGAGTTCAGTTTAGGGTTTAAAACCCGAATGCTGACTGAAAGGAAAAGTTCAGTTTAGGGTGTAAAACCCTAATGCTGACTAAAGGTAAAGAGTTCAGTTTAGGGTTTAAAACCCTAATGCTGACTGAAAGGAAAAGTTCAGTTTAGGGTTTAAAACCCTAATGCTGACTAAAGGGAAAGAGTTCAGTTTAGGGTTTAAAATCCTAATGCTAACTGAAAGGAAAAGTTCAGTTTAGGGTTTAAAACCCTAATGCTGACTGAAAGGAAAAATTTCAGTTTAGGGTTTAAAACCCTAATGCTGACTAAAGGGAAAGTTCAGTTTAGGGTTTAAAACCCTAATTATAACTAAAAGGAAAAAGTTTACTTTAGGGTTTAAAACCCTAATGCTGACTGAAAGGAAAAGTTAAGTTTAGGGTTTAAAACCCTAATGCTGACTGAAAGGAAAAAGTTCAGTTTAGGGTTTAAAACCCTAATGCTGACTAAAGGGAAAGAGTTCAGTTTAGGGTTTAAAACCCTAATGCTGACAGAAAGAAAAAGTTCAGTTTAGGGTTTAAAACCCCAATGCTGACTGAAAGGAAAAAGTTCAGTTTAGGGTTTAAAACCCTAATGCTGACTAAAGGGAAAGAGTTCAGTTTAGGGTTTAAAACCCTAATGCTGACTGAAAGGAAAAGTTCAGTTTAGGGTTTAAACCCTAATGCTGACTAAAGGGAAAGAGTTCAGTTTAGGGTTTAAAATCCTAATGCTGACTGAAAGGAAAAGTTCAGTTTAGGGTTTCAAACCCTAATGCTGACTGAAAGGAAAAGTTCAGTTTAGGGTTTAAAACCCTAATGCTAACTGAAAGGAAAAAGTTCAGCTTAGGGTTTAAAACCCTAATGCTGACTAAAGGGAAAGAGTTCAGTTTAGGGTTTAAAACCCTAATGCTGACTGAAAGGAAAAGTTCAGTTTAGGGTTTAAAACCCTAATGCTGACTGAAAGGAAAAGTTCAGTTTAGGGTTTAAAACCCTAATGCTGACTAAAGGGAAAGAGTTCAGTTTAGGGTTTAAAACCCTAATGCTGACTAAAGGGAAAGAGTTCAGTTTAGGGTTTAAAACCCTAATGTTGACTGAAAGGAAAAGTTCAGTTTAGGGTTTAAAACCCAAATGCTGACTGAAAGGAAAAGTTCAGTTTCGGGTTTTAAAACCCTAATGCTGACTAAAGGGAAAGAGTTCAGTTTAGGGTTTAAAACCCTAATGCTGACTGAAAGGAAAAAGTTCAGTTTAGGGTTTAAAACCCTTATACTGACTAAAGGGGAAGAGTTCAGTTTAGGGTTTAAAACCCTAATGTTGACTGAAAAGAAAAGTTCAGTTTATGGTTTAAAACCCAAATGCTGACTGAAAGGAAAAGTTCAGTTTAGGGTTTAAAACCCTAATGCTAACTAAAAGGAAAAAGTTCATTTTAGGGTTTAAAACCCTAATGCTGACTGAAAGGAAAAGTTAAGTTTAGGGTTTAAAACCCTAATGCTGACTGAAAGGAAAAGTTCAGTTTAGGGTTTGAAACCCTAATGTTAACTGAAAGGAAAAGATCAGTTTAAGGTTTAAAACCCTAATGCTGACTGAAAGGAAAAGTTCAGTTTAGGGTTTAAAACCCTACTGCTGACTGAAAGGAAAAGTTCAGTTGATGGTTTAAAACCCTACTGCTGACTGAAAGGAAAAGTTCAGTTTAGGGTTTAAAACCCTAATGCTGACTAAAGGGAAAGAGTTCAGTTTAGGGTTTAAAACCCTAATGCTTACTGAAAGGAAAAGTTCAGTTTAGGGTTTAAAACCCTAATACTGACTGAAGGGAAAGAGTTCAGTTTAGGGTTTAAAACCCTAATGCTGACTGAAAGGAAATGTTCAGTTTAGGGTTTAAAACCCTAATGCTGACTGAAAGGAAAAAGTTCAGTTTAGGGTTTAAAACCCTAATGCTGACTAAAGGGAAAGAGTTCAGTTTAGGGTTTAAAACCCGAATGCTGACTGAAAGGAAAAGTTCAGTTTAGGGTTTAAAACCCTAATGCTGACTAAAGAGAAAGAGTTCAGTTTAGGGTTTAAAACCCGAATGCTGACTGAAAGGAAAAGTTCAGTTTAGGGTGTAAAACCCTAATGCTGACTAAAGGTAAAGAGTTCAGTTTAGGGTTTAAAACCCTAATGCTGACTGAAAGGAAAAAGTTCAGTTTAGGGTTTAAAACCCTAATGCTGACTAAAGGGAAAGAGTTCAGTTTAGGGTTTAAAATCCTAATGCTAACTAAAAGGAAAAGTTCAGTTTAGGGTTTAAAACCCTAATGCTGACTGAAAGGAAAAATTTCAGTTTAGGGTTTAAAACCCTAATGCTGACTAAAGGGAAAGTTCAGTTTAGGGTTTAAAACCCTAATTATAACTAAAAGGAAAAAGTTTACTTTAGGGTTTAAAACCCTAATGCTGACTGAAAGGAAAAGTTAAGTTTAGGGTTTAAAACCCTAATGCTGACTGAAAGGAAAAAGTTCAGTTTAGGGTTTAAAACCCTAATGCTGACTAAAGGGAAAGAGTTCAGTTTAGGGTTTAAAACCCTAATGCTGACAGAAAGAAAAAGTTCAGTTTAGGGTTTAAAACCCCAATGCTGACTGAAAGGAAAAAGTTCAGTTTAGGGTTTAAAACCCTAATGCTGACTAAAGGGAAAGAGTTCAGTTTAGGGTTTAAAACCCTAATGCTGACTGAAAGGAAAAGTTCAGTTTAGGGTTTAAACCCTAATGCTGACTAAAGGGAAAGAGTTCAGTTTAGGGTTTAAAATCCTAATGCTGACTGAAAGGAAAAGTTCAGTTTAGGGTTTCAAACCCTAATGCTGACTGAAAGGAAAAGTTCAGTTTAGGGTTTAAAACCCTAATGCTAACTGAAAGGAAAAAGTTCAGCTTAGGGTTTAAAACCCTAATGCTGACAGAAGGAAAGAGTTCAGTTTAGGGTTTAAAACCCTAATGCTGACTGAAAGGAAAAGTTCAGTTTAGGGTTTAAAACCCTAATGCTGACTGAAAGGAAAAGTTCAGTTTAGGGTTTAAAACCCTAATGCTGACTAAAGGGAAAGAGTTCAGTTTAGGGTTTAAAACCCTAATGCTGACTAAAGGGAAAGAGTTCAGTTTAGGGTTTAAAACCCTAATGTTGACTGAAAGGAAAAGTTCAGTTTAGGGTTTAAAACCCAAATGCTGACTGAAAGGAAAAGTTCAGTTTCGGGTTTTAAAACCCTAATGCTGACTAAAGGGAAAGAGTTCAGTTTAGGGTTTAAAACCCTAATGCTGACTGAAAGGAAAAAGTTCAGTTTAGGGTTTAAAACCCTTATACTGACTAAAGGGGAAGAGTTCAGTTTAGGGTTTAAAACCCTAATGTTGACTGAAAAGAAAAGTTCAGTTTATGGTTTAAAACCCAAATGCTGACTGAAAGGAAAAGTTCAGTTTAGGGTTTAAAACCCTAATGCTAACTAAAAGGAAAAAGTTCATTTTAGGGTTTAAAACCCTAATGCTGACTGAAAGGAAAAGTTAAGTTTAGGGTTTAAAACCCTAATGCTGACTGAAAGGAAAAGTTCAGTTTAGGGTTTGAAACCCTAATGTTAACTGAAAGGAAAAGATCAGTTTAAGGTTTAAAACCCTAATGCTGACTGAAAGGAAAAGTTCAGTTTAGGGTTTAAAACCCTACTGCTGACTGAAAGGAAAAGTTCAGTTGATGGTTTAAAACCCTACTGCTGACTGAAAGGAAAAGTTCAGTTTAGGGTTTAAAACCCTAATGCTGACTAAAGGGAAAGAGTTCAGTTTAGGGTTTAAAACCCTAATGCTTACTGAAAGGAAAAGTTCAGTTTAGGGTTTAAAACCCTAATACTGACTGAAGGGAAAGAGTTCAGTTTAGGGTTTAAAACCCTAATGCTGACTGAAAGGAAATGTTCAGTTTAGGGTTTAAAACCCTAATGCTGACTGAAAGGAAAAAGTTCAGTTTAGGGTTTAAAACCCTAATGCTGACTAAAGGGAAAGAGTTCAGTTTAGGGTTTAAAACCCGAATGCTGACTGAAAGGAAAAGTTCAGTTTAGGGTTTAAAACCCTAATGCTGACTAAAGAGAAAGAGTTCAGTTTAGGGTTTAAAACCCTAATGCTGACTGAAAGGAAAAAGTTCAGTTTAGGGTTTAAAACCCTAATGCTGACTAAAGGGAAAGAGTTCAGTTTAGGGTTTAAAATCCTAATGTTGACTGAAAGGAAAAGTTTAGTTTAGGGTTTAAAACCCTAATGCTGACTGAAAGGAAAAATTTCAGTTTAGGGTTTAAAACCCTAATGCTGACTAAAGGGAAAGAGTTCAGTTTAGTGTTTTAAACCCTAATGCTGACTGAAAGGAAAAGGTTCAGTTTAGGGTTTAAAACCCTAATGCTGACTAAAGGGAAAGAGTTCAGTTTAGGGTTTAAAACCCTAATGCTGACTGAAAGGAAAAGTTCAGTTTAGGGTTTAAAACCCTA
This sequence comes from Nicotiana tabacum, assembly GCF_000715075.1. Taxonomy (NCBI): domain Eukaryota; kingdom Viridiplantae; phylum Streptophyta; class Magnoliopsida; order Solanales; family Solanaceae; genus Nicotiana; species Nicotiana tabacum. The sequence continues at coordinate 77,393 of NW_027438385.1, read as the reverse complement.
ATGCTGACTGAAAGGAAAAAGTTCAGTTTAGGGTTTAAAACCCTAATGCTGACTAAAGGGAAAGAGTTCAGTTTAGGGTTTAAAACCCTAATGCTGACAGAAAGAAAAAGTTCAGTTTAGGGTTTAAAACCCTAATGCTGACTGAAAGGAAAAAGTTCAGTTTAGGGTTTAAAACCCTAATGCTGACTAAAGGGAAAGAGTTCAGTTTAGGGTTTAAAACCCTAATGCTGACTGAAAGGAAAAGTTCAGTTTAGGGTTTAAACCCTAATGCTGACTAAAGGGAAAGAGTTCAGTTTAGGGTTTAAAACCCTAATGCTGACTGAAAGGAAAAAGTTCAGTTTAGGGTTTAAAACCCTTATACTGACTAAAGGGGAAGAGTTCAGTTTAGGGTTTAAAACCCTAATGTTGACTGAAAAGAAAAGTTCAGTTTATGGTTTAAAACCCAAATGCTGACTGAAAGGAAAAGTTCAGTTTAGGGTTTAAAACCCTAATGCTAACTAAAAGGAAAAAGTTCATTTTAGGGTTTAAAACCCTAATGCTGACTGAAAGGAAAAGTTAAGTTTAGGGTTTAAAACCCTAATGCTGACTGAAAGGAAAAGTTCAGTTTAGGGTTTGAAACCCTAATGTTAACTGAAAGGAAAAGATCAGTTTAAGGTTTAAAACCCTAATGCTGACTGAAAGGAAAAGTTCAGTTTAGGGTTTAAAACCCTACTGCTGACTGAAAGGAAAAGTTCAGTTGATGGTTTAAAACCCTACTGCTGACTGAAAGGAAAAGTTCAGTTTAGGGTTTAAAACCCTAATGCTGACTAAAGGGAAAGAGTTCAGTTTAGGGTTTAAAACCCTAATGCTTACTGAAAGGAAAAGTTCAGTTTAGGGTTTAAAACCCTAATACTGACTGAAGGGAAAGAGTTCAGTTTAGGGTTTAAAACCCTAATGCTGACTGAAAGGAAATGTTCAGTTTAGGGTTTAAAACCCTAATGCTGACTGAAAGGAAAAAGTTCAGTTTAGGGTTTAAAACCCTAATGCTGACTAAAGGGAAAGAGTTCAGTTTAGGGTTTAAAACCCGAATGCTGACTGAAAGGAAAAGTTCAGTTTAGGGTTTAAAACCCTAATGCTGACTAAAGAGAAAGAGTTCAGTTTAGGGTTTAAAACCCGAATGCTGACTGAAAGGAAAAGTTCAGTTTAGGGTGTAAAACCCTAATGCTGACTAAAGGTAAAGAGTTCAGTTTAGGGTTTAAAACCCTAATGCTGACTGAAAGGAAAAAGTTCAGTTTAGGGTTTAAAACCCTAATGCTGACTAAAGGGAAAGAGTTCAGTTTAGGGTTTAAAATCCTAATGCTAACTGAAAGGAAAAGTTCAGTTTAGGGTTTAAAACCCTAATGCTGACTGAAAGGAAAAATTTCAGTTTAGGGTTTAAAACCCTAATGCTGACTAAAGGGAAAGTTCAGTTTAGGGTTTAAAACCCTAATTATAACTAAAAGGAAAAAGTTTACTTTAGGGTTTAAAACCCTAATGCTGACTGAAAGGAAAAGTTAAGTTTAGGGTTTAAAACCCTAATGCTGACTGAAAGGAAAAAGTTCAGTTTAGGGTTTAAAACCCTAATGCTGACTAAAGGGAAAGAGTTCAGTTTAGGGTTTAAAACCCTAATGCTGACAGAAAGAAAAAGTTCAGTTTAGGGTTTAAAACCCCAATGCTGACTGAAAGGAAAAAGTTCAGTTTAGGGTTTAAAACCCTAATGCTGACTAAAGGGAAAGAGTTCAGTTTAGGGTTTAAAACCCTAATGCTGACTGAAAGGAAAAGTTCAGTTTAGGGTTTAAACCCTAATGCTGACTAAAGGGAAAGAGTTCAGTTTAGGGTTTAAAATCCTAATGCTGACTGAAAGGAAAAGTTCAGTTTAGGGTTTCAAACCCTAATGCTGACTGAAAGGAAAAGTTCAGTTTAGGGTTTAAAACCCTAATGCTAACTGAAAGGAAAAAGTTCAGCTTAGGGTTTAAAACCCTAATGCTGACTAAAGGGAAAGAGTTCAGTTTAGGGTTTAAAACCCTAATGCTGACTGAAAGGAAAAGTTCAGTTTAGGGTTTAAAACCCTAATGCTGACTGAAAGGAAAAGTTCAGTTTAGGGTTTAAAACCCTAATGCTGACTAAAGGGAAAGAGTTCAGTTTAGGGTTTAAAACCCTAATGCTGACTAAAGGGAAAGAGTTCAGTTTAGGGTTTAAAACCCTAATGTTGACTGAAAGGAAAAGTTCAGTTTAGGGTTTAAAACCCAAATGCTGACTGAAAGGAAAAGTTCAGTTTCGGGTTTTAAAACCCTAATGCTGACTAAAGGGAAAGAGTTCAGTTTAGGGTTTAAAACCCTAATGCTGACTGAAAGGAAAAAGTTCAGTTTAGGGTTTAAAACCCTTATACTGACTAAAGGGGAAGAGTTCAGTTTAGGGTTTAAAACCCTAATGTTGACTGAAAAGAAAAGTTCAGTTTATGGTTTAAAACCCAAATGCTGACTGAAAGGAAAAGTTCAGTTTAGGGTTTAAAACCCTAATGCTAACTAAAAGGAAAAAGTTCATTTTAGGGTTTAAAACCCTAATGCTGACTGAAAGGAAAAGTTAAGTTTAGGGTTTAAAACCCTAATGCTGACTGAAAGGAAAAGTTCAGTTTAGGGTTTGAAACCCTAATGTTAACTGAAAGGAAAAGATCAGTTTAAGGTTTAAAACCCTAATGCTGACTGAAAGGAAAAGTTCAGTTTAGGGTTTAAAACCCTACTGCTGACTGAAAGGAAAAGTTCAGTTGATGGTTTAAAACCCTACTGCTGACTGAAAGGAAAAGTTCAGTTTAGGGTTTAAAACCCTAATGCTGACTAAAGGGAAAGAGTTCAGTTTAGGGTTTAAAACCCTAATGCTGACTGAAAGGAAAAGTTCAGTTTAGGGTTTAAAACCCTAATGCTGACTGAAGGGAAAGAGTTCAGTTTAGGGTTTAAAACCCTAATGCTGACTGAAAGGAAATGTTCAGTTTAGGGTTTAAAACCCTAATGCTGACTGAAAGGAAAAAGTTCAGTTTAGGGTTTAAAACCCTAATGCTGACTAAAGGGAAAGAGTTCAGTTTAGGGTTTAAAACCCGAATGCTGACTGAAAGGAAAAGTTCAGTTTAGGGTTTAAAACCCTAATGCTGACTAAAGAGAAAGAGTTCAGTTTAGGGTTTAAAACCCTAATGCTGACTGAAAGGAAAAGTTCAGTTTAGGGTTTAAAACCCTAATGCTGACTAAAGGGAAAGAGTTCAGTTTAGGGTTTAAAACCCTAATGCTGACTAAAAGGAAAGAGATCAGTTTAGGGTTTAAAACCCTAATGCTGACTGAAAGGAAAAATTTTCAGTTTAGGGTTTAAAACCCTAATGCTGACTAAAGGGAAAGAGTTCAGTTTAGTGTTTTAAACCCTAATGCTGACTGAAAGGAAAAGGTTCAGTTTAGGGTTTAAAACCCTAATGCTGACTAAAGGGAAAGAGTTCAGTTTAGGGTTTAAAACCCTAATGCTGACTGAAAGGAAAAGTTCAGTTTAGGGTTTAAAACCCTAATGCTGACTGAAAGGAAAAAGTTCAGTTTAGGGTTTAAAACCCTAATGCTGACTAAAGGGAAAGAGTTCAGTTTAGGGTTTAAAACCCTAATGCTGACAGAAAGAAAAAGTTCAGTTTAGGGTTTAAAACCCTAATGCTGACTGAAAGGAAAAAGTTCAGTTTAGGGTTTAAAACCCTAATGCTGACTAAAGGGAAAGAGTTCAGTTTAGGGTTTAAAACCCTAATGCTGACTGAAAGGAAAAGTTCAGTTTAGGGTTTTAAACCCTAATGCTGACTAAAGGGAAAGAGTTCAGTTTAGGGTTTAAAATCCTAATGCTGACTGAAAGGAAAAGTTCAGTTTAGGGTTTAAAACCCTAATGCTGACTGAAAGGAAAAGTTCAGTTTAGGGTTTAAAACCCTAATGCTAACTGAAAGGAAAAAGTTCAGCTTAGGGTTTAAAACCCTAATGCTGACTAAAGGGAAAGAGTTCAGTTTAGGGTTTAAAACCCTAATGCTGACTGAAAGGAAAAGTTCAGTTTCGGGTTTTAAAACCCTAATGCTGACTAAAGGGAAAGAGTTCAGTTTAGGGTTTAAAACCCTAATGCTGACTGAAAGGAAAAAGTTCAGTTTAGGGTTTAAAACCCTTATACTGACTAAAGGGGAAGAGTTCAGTTTAGGGTTTAAAACCCTAATGTTGACTGAAAAGAAAAGTTCAGTTTATGGTTTAAAACCCAAATGCTGACTGAAAGGAAAAGTTCAGTTTAGGGTTTAAAACCCTAATGCTAACTAAAAGGAAAAAGTTCATTTTAGGGTTTAAAACCCTAATGCTGACTGAAAGGAAAAGTTAAGTTTAGGGTTTAAAACCCTAATGCTGACTGAAAGGAAAAGTTCAGTTTAGGGTTTGAAACCCTAATGTTAACTGAAAGGAAAAGATCAGTTTAAGGTTTAAAACCCTAATGCTGACTGAAAGGAAAAGTTCAGTTTAGGGTTTAAAACCCTACTGCTGACTGAAAGGAAAAGTTCAGTTGATGGTTTAAAACCCTACTGCTGACTGAAAGGAAAAGTTCAGTTTAGGGTTTAAAACCCTAATGCTGACTAAAGGGAAAGAGTTCAGTTTAGGGTTTAAAACCCTAATGCTTACTGAAAGGAAAAGTTCAGTTTAGGGTTTAAAACCCTAATACTGACTAAAGGGAAAGAGTTCAGTTTAGGGTTTAAAACCCTAATGCTGACTGAAAGGAAATGTTCAGTTTAGGGTTTAAAACCCTAATGCTGACTGAAAGGAAAAAGTTCAGTTTAGGGTTTAAAACCCTAATGCTGACTAAAGGGAAAGAGTTCAGTTTAGGGTTTAAAACCCGAATGCTGACTGAAAGGAAAAGTTCAGTTTAGGGTGTAAAACCCTAATGCTGACTAAAGGTAAAGAGTTCAGTTTAGGGTTTAAAACCCTAATGCTGACTGAAAGGAAAAAGTTCAGTTTAGGGTTTAAAACCCTAATGCTGACTAAAGGGAAAGAGTTCAGTTTAGGGTTTAAAATCTTAATGCTGACTGAAAGGAAAAGTTCAGTTTAGGGTTTAAAACCCTAATGCTGACTGAAAGGAAAAATTTCAGTTTAGGGTTTAAAACCCTAATGCTGACTAAAGGGAAAGTTCAGTTTAGGGTTTAAAACCCTAATTATAACTAAAAGGAAAAAGTTTACTTTAGGGTTTAAAACCCTAATGCTGACTGAAAGGAAAAGTTAAGTTTAGGGTTTAAAACCCTAATGCTGACTGAAAGGAAAAAGTTCAGTTTAGGGTTTAAAACCCTAATGCTGACTAAAGGGAAAGAGTTCAGTTTAGGGTTTAAAACCCTAATGCTGACAGAAAGAAAAAGTTCAGTTTAGGGTTTAAAACCCCAATGCTGACTGAAAGGAAAAAGTTCAGTTTAGGGTTTAAAACCCTAATGCTGACTAAAGGGAAAGAGTTCAGTTTAGGGTTTAAAACCCTAATGCTGACTGAAAGGAAAAGTTCAGTTTAGGGTTTAAACCCTAATGCTGACTAAAGGGAAAGAGTTCAGTTTAGGGTTTAAAATCCTAATGCTGACTGAAAGGAAAAGTTCAGTTTAGGGTTTCAAACCCTAATGCTGACTGAAAGGAAAAGTTCAGTTTTAGGGTTTAAAACCCTAATGCTGACTGAAAGGAAAAGTTCAGTTTAGGGTTTAAAACCCTAATGCTGACTAAAGGGAAAGAGTTCAGTTTAGGGTTTAAAACCCTAATGCTGACTGAAAGGAAAAGTTCAGTTTAGGGTTTAAAACCCTAATGCTGACTGAAAGGAAAAGTTCAGTTTAGGGTTTAAAACCCTAATGCTGACTGAAAGGAAAAGTTCAGTTTAGGGTTTAAAACCCTAATGCTGACTAAAGGGAAAGAGTTCAGTTTAGGGTTTAAAACCCTAATGCTGACTGAAAGGAAAAGTTCAGTTTAGGGTTTAAAACCCTAATGCTGACTGAAAGGAAAAGTTCAGTTTAGGGTTTAAAACCCTAATGCTGACTGAAAGGAAAAGTTCAGTTTAGGGTTTAAAACCCTAATGCTGACTGAAAGGAAAAGTTCAGTTTAGGGTTTAAAACCCTAATGCTGACTGAAAGGAAAAGTTCAGTTTAGGGTTTAAAACCCTAATGCTGACTGAAAGGAAAAAGTTCAGTTTAGGGTTTAAAACCCTAATGCTGACTAAAGGGAAAAAGTTCAGTTTAGGGTTTAAAACCCTAATGCTGACTAAAGGGAAAGAGTTCAGTTTAGGGTTTAAAACCCTAATGCTGACTGAAAGGAAAAGTTCAGTTTAGGGTTTAAAACCCTAATGCTGACTGAAAGGAAAAGTTCAGTTTAGGGTTTAAAACCCTAATGCTGACTGAAAGGAAAAGTTCAGTTTAGGGTTTAAAACCCTAATGCTGACTAAAGGGAAAGAGTTCAGTTTAGGGTTTAAAACCCTAATGCTGACTGAAAGGAAAAGTTCAGTTTAGGGTTTAAAACCCTAATGCTGACTGAAGGGAAAGAGTTCAGTTTAGGGTTTAAAACCCTAATGCTGACTGAAAGGAAAAGTTCAGTTTAGGGTTTAAAACCCTAATGCTGACTAAAGGGAAAAGTTCAGTTTAGGGTTTAAAACCCTAATGCTGACTGAAAGGAAAAGTTCAGTTTAGGGTTTAAAACCCTAATGCTGACTAAAGGGAAAAGTTCAGTTTAGGGTTTAAAACCCTAATGCTGACTAAAGGGAAAGAGTTCAGTTTAGGGTTTAAAACCCTAATGGTGACTAAAGGAAAACGTTTAGTTTAGGGTTTAAAACCCTAATGCTGACTAAAGGGAAAAGTTCAGTTTAGGGTTTAAAACCCTAATGCTGACTGAAAGGAAAAGTTCAGTTTAGGGTTTAAAACCCTAATGCTGACCTGAAGGGAAAAAGAGTTCAGTTTAGGGTTTGAAACCCTAATGCTGACTGAAAGGAAAAGTTCAGTTTAGGGTTTTAAAACCCTAATGCTGACTAAAGGGAAAGAGTTCAGTTTAGGGTTTAAAACCCTAATGCTGACTGAAAGGAAAAGTTCAGTTTAGGGTTTAAAACCCTAATGCTGACTGAAAGGAAAAAGTTCAGTTTAGGGTTTAAAACCCTAATGCTGACTAAAGGGAAAGAGTTGAGTTTAGGGTTTAAAACCCTAATGCTCACTGAAAGGAAAAGTTCAGTTTAGGGTTAAAACCCTAATGCTGACTAAAGGGAAAGAGATCAGTTTAGGGTTTAAAACCCTAATGCTCACTGAAAGGAAAAGTTCAGTTTAGGGTTTTAAAACCCTAATGCTGACTAAAGGGAAAGAGTTTAGTTTAGGGTTTAAAACCCTAATGCTGACTGAAAGGAAAATTTCAGTTTAGGGTTTTCAAACCCTAATGCTGACTAAAGGGAAAGAGTTCAGTTTAGGGTTTAAAACCCTAATGCTGACTGAAAGGAAAAGTTCAGTTTAGGGTTTAAAACCCTATGCTGACTAAAGGTAAAGAGTTCAGTTTAGGGTTTAAAACCCTAATGCTGACTGAAAGGAAAAGTTCAGTTTAGGGTTTTAAAACCCTAATGCTGACTGAAAGGAAAAGTTCAGTTTAGGGTTTAAAACCCTAATGCTGACTGAAAGGAAAAGTTCAGTTTAGGGTTTAAAACCCTAATGCTGACTAAAGGGAAAGAAGTTCAGTTTAGGGTTTAAAACCCTAATGCTGACTAAAGGAAAAAGTTCAGTTTAGGGTTTAAAACCCTAATGCTGACTAAAGGAAAGAGTTCAGTTTAGGGTTTAAAACCCTAATGCTGACTGAAAGGAAAGAGTTCAGTTTAGGGTTTAAAACCCTAATGCTGACTGACTGAAAGGAAAAGTTCAGTTTAGGGTTTAAAACCCTAATGCTGACTAAAGGGAAAGAGTTCAGTTTAGGGTTTAAAACCCTAATGCTGACTGAAAGGAAAAAGTTCAGTTTAGGGTTTTAAAACCCTAATGCTGACTGAAAGGAAAAGTTCAGTTTAGGGTTTAAAACCCTAATGTTGACTGAAAGGAAAAAGTTCAGTTTAGGGTTTAAAACCCTAATGCTGACTAAAGGGAAAGAGTTCAGTTTAGGGTTTAAAACCCTAATGCTGACTGAAAGGAAAAAGTTCAGTTTAGGGTTTAAAACCCTAATGCTGACTAAAGGGAAAGAGTTCAGTTTAGGTTTTAAAACCCTAATGCTGACTGAAAGGAAAAGTTCAGTTTAGGGTTTAAAACCCTAATGCTGACTGAAAGGAAAGAGTTCAGTTTAGGGTTTAAAACCCTAATGCTGACTAAAGGGAAAGAGTTCAGTTTAGGGTTTAAAACCCTAATGCTGACTGAAAGGAAAAGTTCAGTTTAGGGTTTAAAACCCTAATGCTGACTAAAGGGAAAGAGTTCAGTTTAGGGTTTAAAACCCTAATGCTGACTGAAAGGAAAGAGTTCAGTTTAGGGTTTAAAACCCTAATGCTGACTGAAAGGGAAAGAGTTCAGTTTAGGGTTTAAAACCCTAATGCTGACTGAAAGGAAAGAGTTCAGTTTAGGGTTTAAAACCCTAATGCTGACTAAAGGGAAAGAGTTCAGTTTAGGGTTTAAAACCCTAATGCTGACTGAAAGGAAAAGTTCAGTTTAGGGTTTAAAACCCTAATGCTGACTGAAAGGAAAGAGTTCAGTTTAGGGTTTAAAACCCTAATGCTGACTGAAAGGAAAAGTTCAGTTTAGGGTTTAAAACCCTAATGCTGACTGAAAGGAAAAAGTTCAGTTTAGGGTTTAAAACCCTAATGCTGACTAAAGGGAAAAAGTTCAGTTTAGGGTTTAAAACCCTAATGCTGACTAAAGGGAAAGAGTTCAGTTTAGGGTTTAAAACCCTAATGCTGACTGAAAGGAAAAGTTCAGTTTAGGGTTTAAAACCCTAATGCTGACTAAAGGGAAAAAGTTCAGTTTAGGGTTTAAAACCCTAATGCTGACTAAAGGGAAAGAGTTCAGTTTAGGGTTTAAAACCCTAATGCTGACTGAAAGGAAAAGTTCAGTTTAGGGTTTAAAACCCTAATGCTGACTGAAAGGAAAAGTTCAGTTTAGGGTTTAAAACCCTAATGCTGACTAAAGAGAAAGAGTTCAGTTTAGGGTTTAAAACCCTAATGCTGACTAAAGGGAAAGAGTTCAGTTTAGGGTTTAAAACCCTAATGCTGACTGAAAGGAAAAGTTCAGTTTAGGTTTTAAAACCCTAATGCTGACTGAAAGGAAAAAGTTCAGTTTAGGGTTTAAAACCCTAATGCTGACTAAAGGGAAAGAGTTCAGTTTAGGGTTTAAAACCCTAATGCTGACTGAAAGGAAAAGTTCAGTTTAGGGTTTAAAACCCTAATGCTGACTAAAGGGAAAGAGTTCAGTTTAGGGTTTAAAACCCTAATGCTGACTGAAAGGAAAAGTTCAGTTTAGGGTTTTAAAACCCTAATGCTGACTAAAGGGAAAGAGTTCAGTTTAGGGTTTAAAACCCTAATGCTGACTGAAAGGTAAAAGTTCAGTTTAGGGTTTAAAACCCTAATGCTGACTAAAGGGAAAGAGTTCAGTTTAGGGTTTAAAACCCTAATGCTGACTGAAAGGAAAAGTTCAGTTTAGGGTTTTAAAACCCTAATGCTGACTAAAGGGAAAAAGTTCAGTTTAGGGTTTAAAACCCTAATGCTGACTGAAAGGAAAAGTTCAGTTTAGGGTTTAAAACCCTAATGCTGACTAAAGGGAAAGAGTTCAGTTTAGGGTTTAAAACCCTAATGCTGACTGAAAGGAAAAAGTTCAGTTTAGGGTTTTAAAACCCTAATGCTGACTAAAGGGAAAGAGTTCAGTTTATGGTTTAAACCTCTAATGCTGACTGAAAGGAAAAGTTCAGTTTAGGGTTTAAAACCCTAATGCTGACTAAAGGGAAAGAGTTCAGTTTAGGGTTTAAAACCCTAATGCTGACTGAAAGGAAAAGTTCAGTTTAGGGTTTTAAAACCCTAATGCTGACTGAAAGGAAAAGTTCAGTTTAGGGTTTAAAACCCTAATGCTGACTAAAGGGAAAGAGTTCAGTTTAGGGTTTAAAACCCTAATGCTGACTGAAAGGAAAAGTTCAGTTTAGGGTTTAAAACTCTAATGCTGACTGAAAGGAAAAGTTCAGTTTAGGGTTTAAAACCCTAATGCTGACTTGAAAGGAAAAGTTCAGTTTAGGGTTTTAAAACCCTAATGCTGACTGAAAGGAAAAAGTTCAGTTTAGGGTTTAAAACCCTAATGCTGACTGAAAGGAAAAGTTCAGTTTAGGGTTTAAAACCCTAATGCTGACTGAAGGGAAAGAGTTCAGTTTAGGGTTTAAAACCCTAATGCTGACTGAAAGGAAAAGTTCAGTTTAGGGTTTAAAACCCTAATGCTGACTAAAGGGAAAGAGTTCAGTTTAGGGTTTAAAACCCTAATGCTGACTAAAGGGAAAGAGTTCAGTTTAGGGTTTAAAACCCTAATGCTGACTGAAAGGAAAAGTGTTCAGTTTAGGGTTTAAAACCCTAATGCTTACTGAAAGGAAAAGTTCAGTTTAGGGTTTAAAACCCTAATGCTGACTAAAGGGAAAGAGTTCAGTTTAGGGTTTGAAACCCTAATGCTGACTAAAGGGAAAGAGTTTAGTTTACGGTTTAAAACCCTAATGCTGACTAAAGGGAAAGAGTTCAGTTTAGGGTTTAAAACCCTAATGCTGACTAAAAGGAAAGAGTTCAGTTTAGGGTTTAAAACCCTAATGCTGACTGAAAGGAAAAGTTCAGTTTAGGGTTTTAAAACCCTAATGCTGACTAAAGGGAAAGAGTTCAGTTTAGGGTTTAAAACCCTAATGCTGACTGAAAGTAAAAGTTCAGTTTAGGGTTTAAAACCCTAATGCTGACTAAAGGGAAAGAGTTCAGTTTAGGGTTTAAAACCCTAATGCTGACTGAAAGGAAAATTTTAGTTTAGGGTTTTAAAACCCTAATGTTGACTAAAGGGAAAGAGTTCAGTTTAGGGTTTAAAACCCTAATGCTGACTGAAAGGAAAAGTTCAGTTTAGGGTTTAAAACCCTAATGCTGACTAAAGGGAAAGAGTTCAGTTTAGGGTTTAAAACCCTAATGCTGACTGAAGGGAAAGAGTTCAGTTTAGGGTTTAAAACCCTAATGCTGACTGAAAGGAAAAGTTCAGTTTAGGGTTTAAAACCCTAATGCTGACTAAAGGGAAAGAGTTCAGTTTAGTGTTTAAAACCCTAATGCTGACTGAAAGGAAAAGTTCAATTTAGGGTTTTAAAACCCTAATGCTGACTAAAGGGAAAGAGTTCAGTTTAGGGTTTAAAACCCTAATGCTGACTAAAGGGAAAAGAGTTCAGTTTAGGGTTTAAAACCCTAATGCTGACTGAAGGTAAAAGTTCAGTTTAGGGTTTAAAACCCTAATGCTGACTGAAGGAAAAGAGTTTAGTTTAGGGTTTAAAACCCTATTGCTGACTGAAAGGAAAAGTTCAGTTTAGGGTTTAAAACCCTAATGCTGACTAAAGGGAAAGAGTTCAGTTTAGGGTTTAAAACCCTAATGCTGACTGAAAGGGAAAGAGTTCAGTTTAGGGTTTAAAACCCTAATGCTGACTGAAAGGAAAAGTTCAGTTTAGGGTTTAAAACCCTAATGCTGACTGAAAGGGAAAAGTTCAGTTTAGGGTTTAAAACCCTAATGCTGACTAAAGGGAAAAGTTCAGTTTAGGGTTTAAAACCCTAATGCTGACTGAAAGGAAAAGTTCAGTTTAGGGTTTAAAACCCTACAGCTGACTGAAAGGAAAAGTTCAGTTTAGGGTTTAAAACCCTAATGCTGACTGAAAGGGAAAGAGTTCAGTTTAGGGTTTAAAACCCTAATGCTGACTGAAAGGAAAAGTTCAGTTTAGGGTTTAAAACCCTAATGCTGACTGAAAGGAAAGAGTTCAGTTTAGGGTTTAAAACCCTAATGCTGACTAAAGGAAAGAGTTCAGTTTAGGGTTTAAAACCCTAATGCTGACTGAAAGGAAAAGTTCAGTTTAGGGTTTAAAACCCTAATGCTGACTAAAGGGAAGAGTTCAGTTTAGGGTTTAAAACCCTAATGCTAGACTGAATGGAAAAGAGTTCAGTTTAGGGTTTAAAACCCTAATGCTGACTGAAAGGAAAAGTTCAGTTTAGGGTTTAAAACCCTAATGCTGACTGAAAGGAAAAGAGTTCAGTTTAGGGTTTAAAACCCTAATGCTGACTGAAGGGAAAGAGTTCAGTTTAGGGTTTAAAACCCTAATGCTGACTAAAGAGAAAGAGTTCAGTTTAGGGTTTAAAACCCTAATGCTGACTAAAAGGAAAAAGTTCAGTTTAGGGTTTTAAAACCCTAATGCTGACTAAAGGGAAAGTGTTCAGTTTAGGGTTTAAAACCCTAATGCTGACTGAAAGGAAAAGTTCAGTTTAGGGTTTAAAACCCTAATGCTGACTAAAGGGAAAGAGTTCAGTTTAGGGTTTTAAAACCCTAATGCTGACTGAAAGGAAAAGTTCAGTTTAGGGTTTTAAAACCCTAATGCTGACTAAAGGAAAGAGTTCAGTTTAGGGTTTAAAACCCTAATGCTGACTGAAAGGAAAAGTTCAGTTTAGGGTTTAAAACCCTAATGCTGACTAAAGGGAAAGAGTTCAGTTTAGGGTTTAAAACCCTAATGCTGACTGAAAGGAAAAGTTCAGTTTAGGGTTTTAAAACCCTAATGCTGACTGAAAGGAAAAAGTTCAGTTTAGGGTTTAAAACCCTAATGCTGACTGAAAGGAAAAGTTCAGTTTAGGGTTTAAAACCCTAATGCTGACTGAAAGGAAAAGTTCAGTTTAGGGTTTAAAACCCTAATGCTGACTGAAAGAGAAAAGTTCAGTTTAGGGTTTAAAACCCTAATGCTGACTGAAAGGAAAAGTTCAGTTTAGGGTTTTAAAACCCTAATGCTGACTAAAGGGAAAGAGTTCAGTTTAGGGTTTAAAACCCTAATGCTGACTGAAAGGAAAAAGTTCAGTTTAGGGTTTAAAACCCTAATGCTGACTAAAGGGAAAGAGTTCAGTTTAGGGTTTAAAACCCTAATGCTGACTGAAAGGAAAAGTTCAGTTTAGGGTTTAAAACCCTAATGCTGACTGAAAGGAAAGAGTTCAGTTTAGGGTTTAAAACCCTAATGCTGACTGAAAGGAAAAGTTCAGTTTAGGGTTTAAAACCCTAATGCTGACTGAAAGGAAAAGTTCAGTTTAGGGTTTAAAACCCTAATGCTGACTGAAAGGAAAAAAGTTCAGTTTAGGGTTTAAAACCCTAATGCTGACTAAAGGGAAAGAGTTCAGTTTAGGGTTTAAAACCCTAATGCTGACTGAAAGGAAAGAGTTCAGTTTAGGGTTTAAAACCCTAATGCTGACTGAAAGGAAAAGTTCAGTTTAGGGTTTAAAACCCTAATGCTGACTAAAGGGAAAGAGTTCAGTTTAGGGTTTAAAACCCTAATGCTGACTGAAAGGGAAAGAGTTCAGTTTAGGGTTTAAAACCCTAATGCTGACTAAAGGGAAAGAGTTCAGTTTAGGGTTTAAAACCCTAATGCTGACTGAAAGGAAAAGTTCAGTTTAGGGTTTAAAACCCTAATGCTGACTAAAGGGAAAGAGTTCAGTTTAGGGTTTAAAACCCTAATGCTGACTGAAAGGAAGAGTTCAGTTTAGGGTTTAAAACCCTAATGCTGACTGAAAGGAAAAGTTCAGTTTAGGGTTTAAAACCCTAATGCTGACTAAAGGGAAAGAGTTCAGTTTAGGGTTTAAAACCCTAATGCTGACTGAAAGGAAAAGTTCAGTTTAGGGTTTAAAACCCTAATGCTGACTAAAGGGAAAGAGTTCAGTTTAGGGTTTAAAACCCTAATGCTGACTGAAAGGAAAGAGTTCAGTTTAGGGTTTAAAACCCTAATGCTGACTAAAGGGAAAGAGTTCAGTTTAGGGTTTTAAAACCCTAATGCTGACTGAAAGGAAAAGTTCAGTTTAGGGTTTTAAAACCCTAATGCTGACTAAAGGGAAAGAGTTCAGTTTAGGGTTTAAAACCCTAATGCTGACTGAAAGGAAAAGTTCAGTTTAGGGTTTAAAACCCTAATGCTGACTGAAAGGAAAAAGTTCAGTTTAGGGTTTAAAACCCTAATGCTGACTAAAGGGAAAGAGTTCAGTTTAGGGTTTAAAACCCTAATGCTGACTGAAAGGAAAGAGTTCAGTTTAGGGTTTAAAACCCTAATGCTGACTAAAGGGAAAGAGTTCAGTTTAGGGTTTAAAACCCTAATGCTGACTGAAAGGAAAAGTTCAGTTTAGGGTTTAAAACCCTAATGCTGACTAAAGGGAAAAGTTCAGTTTAGGGTTTAAAACCCTAATGCTGACTAAAGGGAAAAGTTCAGTTTAGGGTTTAAAACCCTAATGCTGACTGAAAGGAAAAAGTTCAGTTTAGGGTTTAAAACCCTAATGCTGACTGAAAGGAAAAGTTCAGTTTAGGGTTTAAAACCCTAATGCTGACTGAAGGGAAAGAGTTCAGTTTAGGGTTTAAAACCCTAATGCTGACTGAAAGGAAAAGTTCAGTTTAGGGTTTAAAACCCTAATGCTGACTAAAGGGAAAGAGTTCAGTTTAGGGTTTAAAACCCTAATGCTGACTAAAGGGAAAGAGTTCAGTTTAGGGTTTAAAACCCTAATGCTGACTAAAGGGAAAGAGTTCAGTTTAGGGTTTAAAACCCTAATGCTGACTGAAAGGAAAATTTCAGTTTAGGGTTTTAAAACCCTAATGCTGACTAAAGGGAAAGAGTTCAGTTTAGGGTTTAAAACCCTAATGCTGACTGAAAGGAAAAGTTCAGTTTAGGGTTTAAAACCCTATGCTGACTAAAGGTAAAGAGTTCATTTTAGGGTTTAAAACCCTAATGCTGACTGAAAGGAAAAGTTCAGTTTAGGGTTTTAAAACCCTAATGCTGACTAAAGGGAAAGAGTTCAGTTTAGGGTTTAAAACCCTAATGCTGACTGAAAGGAAAAGTTCAGTTTAGGGTTTTAAAACCCTAATGCTGACTGAAAGGAAAAGTTCAGTTTAGGGTTTAAAACCCTAATGCTGACTGAAAGGAAAAAGTTCAGTTTAGGGTTTAAAACCCTAATGCTGACTGAAAGGAAAAGTTCAGTTTAGGGTTTAAAACCCTAATGCTGACTAAAGGGAAAGAGTTCAGTTTAGGGTTTAAAACCCTAATGCTGACTGAAAGGAAAAGTTCAGTTTAGGGTTTAAAACCCTAATGCTGACTGAAAGGAAAAGTTCAGTTTAGGGTTTAAAACCCTAATGCTGACTGAAAGGAAAAGTTCAGTTTAGGGTTTAAAACCCTAATGCTGACTGAAAGGAAAAGAGTTCAGTTTAGGGTTTAAAACCCTAATGCTGACTGAAAGGAAAAGTTCAGTTTAGGGTTTAAAACCCTAATGCTGACTGAAAGGAAAGAGTTCAGTTTAGGGTTTAAAACCCTAATGCTGACTGAAAGGAAAAGTTCAGTTTAGGGTTTAAAACCCTAATGCTGACTGAAAGGAAAAGTTCAGTTTAGGGTTTAAAACCCTAATGCTGACTGAAAGGAAAAGTTCAGTTTAGGGTTTAAAACCCTAATGCTGACTGAAAGGAAAAAGTTCAGTTTAGGGTTTAAAACCCTAATGCTGACTGAAAGGAAAAGTTCAGTTTAGGGTTTAAAACCCTAATGCTGACTGAAAGGAAAAGTTCAGTTTAGGGTTTAAAACCCTAATGCTGACTGAAAGGAAAGAGTTCAGTTTAGGGTTTAAAACCCTAATGCTGACTAAAGGGAAAGAGTTCAGTTTAGGGTTTAAAACCCTAATGCTGACTGAAAGGGAAAAGTTCAGTTTAGGGTTTAAAACCCTAATGCTGACTAAAGGGAAAGAGTTCAGTTTAGGGTTTAAAACCCTAATGCTGACTGAAAGGAAAAGTTCAGTTTAGGGTTTTAAAACCCTAATGCTGACTAAAGGGAAAGAGTTCAGTTTAGGGTTTAAAACCCTAATGCTGACTGAAAGGAAAAGTTCAGTTTAGGGTTTAAAACCCTAATGCTGACTAAAGGGAAAGGGTTCAGTTTACGGTATAAAACCCTAATGCTGACTGAAAGGAAAATTTCAGTTTAGGGTTTTCAAACCCTAATGCTGACTAAAGGGAAAGAGTTCAGTTTAGGGTTTAAAACCCTAATGCTGACTGAAAGGAAAAGTTCAGTTTAGGGTTTAAAACCCTATGCTGACTAAAGGTAAAGAGTTCAGTTTAGGGTTTAAAACCCTAATGCTGACTGAAAGGAAAAGTTCAGTTTAGGGTTTTAAAACCCTAATGCTGACTGAAAGGAAAAGTTCAGTTTAGGGTTTAAAACCCTAATGCTGACTGAAAGGAAAAGAGTTCAGTTTAGGGTTTAAAACCCTAATGCTGACTAAAGGGAAAGAGTTCAGTTTAGTGTTTAAAACCCTAATGCTGACTGAAAGGAAAAGTTCAGTTTAGGGTTTAAAACCCTAATGCTGACTAAAGGGAAAGAGTTCAGTTTAGGGTTTAAAACCCTAATGCTGACTGAAAGGAAAAAGTTCAGTTTAGGGTTTAAAACCCTAATGCTGACTGAAAGGAAAAGTTCAGTTTAGGGTTTAAAACCCTAATGCTGACTGAAGGGAAAGAGTTCAGTTTAGGGTTTAAAACCCTAATGCTGACTGAAAGGAAAAGTTCAGTTTAGGGTTTTAAAACCCTAATGCTGACTAAAGGGAAAGAGTTCAGTTTAGGGTTTAAAACCCTAATGCTGACTGAAAGGAAAAGTTCAGTTTAGGGTTTAAAACCCTAATGCTGACTGAAGGGAAAGAGTTCAGTTTAGGGTTTAAAACCCTAATGCTGACTAAAGGGAAAGAGTTCAGTTTAGGGTTTAAAACCCTAATGCTGACTGAAAGGAAAAGTTCAGTTTAGGGTTTAAAACCCTAATGCTGACTAAAAGGAAAGAGTTCAGTTTAGGGTTTAAAACCCTAATGCTGACTGAAAGGAAAAGTTCAGTTTAGGGTTTTAAAACCCTAATGCTGACTAAAAGGAAAGAGTTCAGTTTAGGGTTTAAAACCCTAATGCTGACTGAAAGGAAAAGTTCAGTTTAGGGTTTAAAACCATAATGCTGACTGAAAAAGGAAAGAGTTCAGTTTAGGGTTTAAAACCCTAATGCTGACTGAAAGGAAAGAGTTCAGTTTAGGGTTTAAAACCCTAATGCTGACTGAAAGGAAAGAGTTCAGTTTAGGGTTTAAAACCCTAATGCTGACTGAAAGGAAAAGTTCAGTTTAGGGTTTTAAAACCCTAATGCTGACTGAAAGGAAAAGTTCAGTTTAGGGTTTAAAACCCTAATGCTGACTGAAAGGAAAAGTTCAGTTTAGGGTTTTAAAACCCTAATGCTGACTAAAGGGAAAGAGTTCAGTTTAGGGTTTAAAACCCTAATGCTGACTGAAAGGAAAAGTTCAGTTTAGGGTTTTAAAACCCTAATGCTGACTAAAGGGAAAGAGTTCAGTTTAGGGTTTAAAACCCTAATGCTGACTGAAAGGAAAAGTTCAGTTTAGGGTTTAAAACCCTAATGCTGACTGAAAGGAAAGAGTTCAGTTTAGGGTTTAAAACCCTAATGCTGACTGAAAGGAAAGAGTTCAGTTTAGGGTTTAAAACCCTAATGCTGACTAAAGGGAAAGAGTTCAGTTTAGGGTTTAAAACCCTAATGCTGACTGAAAGGAAAAGTTCAGTTTAGGGTTTAAAACCCTAATGCTGACTGAAAGGAAAGAGTTCAGTTTAGGGTTTAAAACCCTAATGCTGACTGAAAGGAAAAGTTCAGTTTAGGGTTTTAAAACCCTAATGCTGACTAAAGGGAAAGAGTTCAGTTTAGGGTTTAAAACCCTAATGCTGACTGAAAGGAAAAGTTCAGTTTAGGGTTTTAAAACCCTAATGCTGACTAAAGGGAAAGAGTTCAGTTTAGGGTTTAAAACCCTAATGCTGACTGAAAGGAAAAGTTCAGTTTAGGGTTTAAAACCCTAATGCTGACTAAAGGGAAAGAGTTCAGTTTAGGGTTTAAAACCCTAATGCTGACTGAAAGGAAAAGTTCAGTTTAGGGTTTAAAACCCTAATGCTGACTGAAAGGAAAAGTTCAGTTTAGGGTTTAAAACCCTAATGCTGACTAAAGGGAAAGAGTTCAGTTTAGGGTTTAAAACCCTAATGCTGACTGAAAGGAAAAGTTCAGTTTAGGGTTTAAAACCCTAATGCTGACTGAAAGGAAAGAGTTCAGTTTAGGGTTTAAAACCCTAATGCTGACTAAAGGGAAAGAGTTCAGTTTAGGGTTTAAAACCCTAATGCTGACTGAAAGGAAAAGTTCAGTTTAGGGTTTAAAACCCTAATGCTGACTAAAAGGAAAGAGTTCAGTTTAGGGTTTAAAACCCTAATGCTGACTGAAAGGAAAAAGTTCAGTTTAGGGTTTAAAACCCTAATGCTGACTGAAAGGGAAAGAGTTCAGTTTAGGGTTTAAAACCCTAATGCTGACTGAAAGGAAAAGTTCAGTTTAGGGTTTTAAAACCCTAATGCTGACTAAAGGGAAAGAGTTCAGTTTAGGGTTTAAAACCCTAATGCTGACTGAAAGGAAAAAGTTCAGTTTAGGGTTTTAAAACCCTAATGCTGACTGAAAGGAAAAGTTCAGTTTAGGGTTTAAAACCCTAATGCTGACTGAAAGGAAAAGTTCAGTTTAGGGTTTAAAACCCTAATGCTGACTGAAAGGAAAAAGTTCAGTTTAGGGTTTAAAACCCTAATGCTGACTGAAAGGAAAAGTTCAGTTTAGGGTTTAAAACCCTAATGCTGACTAAAGGGAAAGAGTTCAGTTTAGGGTTTAAAACCCTAATGCTGACTGAAAGGAAAAGTTCAGTTTAGGGTTTAAAACCCTAATGCTGACTAAAGGGAAAGAGTTCAGTTTAGGGTTTAAAACCCTAATGCTGACTGAAAGGAAAAGTTCAGTTTAGGGTTTAAAACCCTAATGCTGACTGAAAGGAAAAAGTTCAGTTTAGGGTTTAAAACCCTAATGCTGACTGAAAGGAAAGAGTTCAGTTTAGGGTTTTAAAACCCTAATGCTGACTGAAAGGAAAAGTTCAGTTTAGGGTTTAAAACCCTAATGCTGACTAAAGGGAAAGAGTTCAGTTTAGGGTTTAAAACCCTAATGCTGACTGAAAGGAAAAAGTTCAGTTTAGGGTTTTAAAACCCTAATGCTGACTAAAGGGAAAGAGTTCAGTTTAGGGTTTAAAACCCTAATGCTGACTGAAAGGAAAAGTTCAGTTTAGGGTTTTAAAACCCTAATGCTGACTGAAAGGAAAAGTTCAGTTTAGGGTTTAAAACCCTAATGCTGACTAAAAAGAAAGAGTTCAGTTTAGGGTTTAAAACCCTAATGCTGACTAAAGGTAAAGAGTTCAGTTTAGGGTTTAAAACCCTAATGCTGACTGAAAGGAAAAGTTCAGTTTAGGGTTTTAAAACCCTAATGCTGACTGAAAGGGAAAGAGTTCAGTTTAGGGTTTAAAACCCTAATGCTGACTAAAGGGAAAAAGTTCAGTTTAGGGTTTAAAACCCTAATGCTGACTGAAAGGAAAAGTTCAGTTTAGGGTTTAAAACCCTACTGCTGACTGAAAAGAAAAGTTCAGTTTAGGGTTTAAAACCCTAATGCTGACTAAAGGGAAAGAGTTCAGTTTAGGGTTTAAAACCCTAATGCTGACTGAAAGGAAAGAGTTCAGTTTAGGGTTTAAAACCCTAATGCTGACTGAAAGGAAAAGTTCAGTTTAGGGTTTAAAACCCTAATGCTGACTAAAGGGAAAGAGTTCAGTTTAGGGTTTAAAACCCTAATGCTGACTGAAAGGAAAAGAGTTCAGTTTAGGGTTTAAAACCCTAATGCTGACTAAAGGGAAAGAGTTCAGTTTAGGGTTTAAAACCCTAATGCTGACTAAAGGGAAAAAGTTCAGTTTAGGGTTTAAAACCCTAATGCTGACTGAAAGGAAAAGTTCAGTTTAGGGTTTTAAAACCCTAATGCTGACTAAAGGGAAAGAGTTCAGTTTAGGGTTTAAAACCCTAATGCTGACTGAAAGGAAAAAGTTCAGTTTAGGGTTTAAAACCCTAATGCTGACTAAAGGAAAAGAGTTCAGTTTAGGGTTTAAAACCCTAATGCTGACTGAAAGGAAAAGTTCAGTTTAGGGTTTTAAAACCCTAATGCTGACTAAAGGGAAAGAGTTCAGTTTAGGGTTTAAAACCCTAATGCTGACTGAAAGGAAAAGTTCAGTTTAGGGTTTAAAACCCTAATGCTGACTGAAAGGAAAAAAGTTCAGTTTAGGGTTTAAAACCCTAATGCTGACTGAAAGGAAAAAGTTCAGTTTAGGGTTTAAAACCCTAATGCTGACTAAAGGAAAGAGTTCAGTTTAGGGTTTAAAACCCTAATGCTGACTGAATGGAAAAAGTTCAGTTTAGGGTTTAAAACCCTAATGCTGACTGAAAGGAAAAGTTCAGTTTAGGGTTTAAAACCCTAATGCTGACTGAAAGGAAAAGTTCAGTTTAGGGTTTAAAACCCTAATGCTGACTGAAAGGAAAAGTTCAGTTTAGGGTTTAAAACCCTAATGCTGACTAAAGGGAAAGAGTTCAGTTTAGGGTTTAAAACCCTAATGCTGACTGAAAGGAAAAGTTCAGTTTAGGGTTTTAAAACCCTAATGCTGACTAAAGGAAAAGAGTTCAGTTTAGGGTTTAAAACCCTAATGCTGACTGAAAGGAAAAGTTCAGTTTAGGGTTTTAAAACCCTAATGCTGACTAAAATGGAAAAAGTTCAGTTTAGGGTTTAAAACCCTAATGCTGACTGAAAGGAAAAGTTCAGTTTAGGGTTTAAAACCCTAATGCTGACTAAAGGGAAAGAGTTCAGTTTAGGGTTTAAAACCCTAATGCTGACTAAAGGGAAAGAGTTCAGTTTAGGGTTTAAAACCCTAATGCTGACTGAAAGGAAAAGTTCAGTTTAGGGTTTTAAAACCCTAATGCTGACTAAAGGGAAAGAGTTCAGTTTAGGGTTTAAAACCCTAATGCTGACTGAAAGGAAAAGTTCAGTTTAGGGTTTTAAAACCCTAATGCTGACTAAAGGGAAAGTGTTCAGTTTAGGGTTTAAAACCCTAATGCTGACTGAAAGGAAAAGTTCAGTTTAGGGTTTAAAACCCTAATGCTGACTAAAGGGAAAGAGTTCAGTTTAGGGTTTAAAACCCTAATGCTGACTGAAAGGAAAAGTTTAGTTTAGGGTTTTAAAACCCTAATGTTGACTAAAGGGAAAGAGTTCAGTTTAGGGTTTAAAACCCTAATGCTGACTGAAAGGAAAAAGTTCAGTTTAGGGTTTAAAACCCTAATGCTGACTAAAGGGTAAGAGTTCAGTTTAGGGTTTAAAACCCTAATGCTGACTGAAAGGAAAAGTTCAGTTTAGGTTTTTAAAACCCTAATACTGACTGAATGGAAAAAGTTCAGTTTAGGGTTTAAAACCCTAATGCTGACTAAAGGGAAAGAGTTCAGTTTAGGGTTTAAAACCCTAATGCTGACTGAAAGGAAAAGTTCAGTTTAGGGTTTTAAAACCCTAATGCTGACTAAAGGGAAAGAGTTCAGTTTAGTGTTTAAAACCCTAATGCTGACTGAAAGGAAAAGTTCAGTTTAGGGTTTAAAACCCTAATGCTGACTGAAAGGAAAAAGTTCAGTTTAGGGTTTAAAACCCTAATGCTGACTAAAGGGAAAGAGTTGAGTTTAGGGTTTAAAACCCTAATGCTCACTGAAAGGAAAAGTTCAGTTTAGGGTTTAAAACCCTATGCTGACTAAAGGTAAAGAGTTCAGTTTAGGGTTTAAAACCCTAATGCTGACTGAAAGGAAAAGTTCAGTTTAGGGTTTTAAAACCCTAATGCTGACTGAAAGGAAAAGTTCAGTTTAGGGTTTAAAACCCTAATGCTGACTGAAAGTAAAAGTTCAGTTTAGGGTTTAAAACCCTAATGCTGACTAAAGGGAAAGAGTTCAGTTTAGGGTTTAAAACCCTAATGCTGACTGAAAGGAAAAGTTCAGTTTAGGGTTTTAAAACCCTAATGCTGACTAAAGGGAAAGAGTTCAGTTTAGGGTTTAAAACCCTAATGCTGACTGAAAGGAAAAGTTCAGTTTAGGGTTTAAAACCCTAATGCTGACTGAAAGGAAAAAGTTCAGTTTAGGGTTTAAAACCCTAATGCTGACTAAAGGGAAAGAGTTGAGTTTAGGGTTTAAAACCCTAATGCTCACTGAAAGGAAAGTTCAGTTTAGGGTTAAAACCCTAATGCTGACTAAAGGGAAAGAGATCAGTTTAGGGTTTAAAACCTAATGCTCACTGAAAGGAAAAGTTCAGTTTAGGGTTTTAAAACCCTAATGCTGACTAAAGGGAAAGAGTTTAGTTTAGGGTTTAAAACCCTAATGCTGACTGAAAGGAAAATTTCAGTTTAGGGTTTTCAAACCCTAATGCTGACTAAAGGGAAAGAGTTCAGTTTAGGGTTTAAAACCCTAATGCTGACTGAAAGGAAAAGTTCAGTTTAGGGTTTAAAACCCTATGCTGACTAAAGGTAAAGAGTTCAGTTTAGGGTTTAAAACCCTAATGCTGACTGAAAGGAAAAGTTCAGTTTAGGGTTTTAAAACCCTAATGCTGACTGAAAGGAAAAGTTCAGTTTAGGGATTAAAACCCTAATGCTGACTAAAGGGAAAAAGTTCAGTTTAGTGTTTAAAACCCTAATGCTGACTGAAAGGAAAAGTTCAGTTTAGGGTTTAAAACCCTACTGCTGACTGAAAGGAAAAGTTCAGTTTAGGGTTTAAAACCCTAATGCTGACTAAAGGGAAAAGAGTTCAGTTTAGGGTTTAAAACCCTAATGCTGACTGAAAGGAAAAGTTCAGTTTAGGGTTTAAAACCCTAATGCTGACTAAAGAGAAAGAGTTCAGTTTAGGGTTTAAAACCCTAATGCTGACTAAAGGGAAAGAGTTCAGTTTAGGGTTTAAAACCCTAATGTTGACTGAAAGGAAAAGAGTTCAGTTTAGGGTTTAAAACCCTAATGCTGACTGAAAGGAAAAGTTCAGTTTAGGGTTTAAAACCCTAATGCTGACTAAAGGGAAAGAGTTCAGTTTAGGGTTTAAAACCCTAATGCTGACTGAAAGAAAAAGTTCAGTTTAGGGTTTTAAAACCCTAATGCTGACTAAAGTGAAAGAGTTCAGTTTAGGGTTTAAAACCCTAATGCTGACTGAAAGGAAAAGTTCAGTTTAGGGTTTTAAAACCCTAATGCTGACTAAAGGAAAAGTGTTCAGTTTAGGGTTTAAAACCCTAATGCTGACTGAAAGGAAAAGTTCAGTTTAGGGTTTAAAACCCTAATGCTGACTAAAGGGAAAGAGTTCAGTTTAGGGTTTAAAACCCTAATGCTGACTGAAAGGAAAAGTTCAGTTTAGGGTTTTAAAACCCTAATGCTGACTAAAGGGAAAGAGTTCAGTTTAGGGTTTAAAACCCTAATGCTGACTGAAAGGAAAAAGTTCAGTTTAGGGTTTAAAACCCTAATGCTGACTAAAGGGTAAGAGTTCAGTTTAGGGTTTAAAACCCTAATGCTGACTGAAAGGAAAAGTTCAGTTTAGGTTTTTAAAACCCTAATACTGACTGAATGGAAAAAGTTCAGTTTAGGGTTTAAAACCCTAATGCTGACTGAAAGGAAAAGTTCAGTTTAGGGTTTAAAACCCTAATGCTAACTAAAAGGAAAAAGTTCAGTTTAGGGTTTAAAACCCTAATGCTGACTGAAAGGAAAAGTTAAGTTTAGGGTTTAAAATCCTAATGCTGACTGAAAGGAAAAGTTCAGTTTAGGGTTTAAAACCCTAATGCTAACTGAAAGGAAAAGATCAGTTTAGGGTTTAAAACCCTAATGCTGACTGAAAGGAAAAGTTCAGTTTAGGGTTTAAAACCCTACTGCTGAATGAAAGGAAAAGTTTAGTTAATGGTTTAAAACCCTAATGCTGACTGAAAGGAAAAGTTCAGTTTAGGGTTTTAAAACCCTAATGCTGACTAAAGGGAAAGAGTTCAGTTTAGGGTTTAAAACCCTAATGCTGACTAAAGGGAAAGAGTTCAGTTTAGGGTTTAAAACCCTAATGCTGACTGAAAGGAAAAGTTCAGTTTAGGGTTTTAAAACCCTAATGCTGACTAAAGGGAAAGAGTTCAGTTTAGGGTTTAAAACCCTAATGCTGACTGAAAGGAAAAGTTCAGTTTAGGGTTTTAAAACCCTAATGCTGACTAAAGGGAAAGTGTTCAGCTTAGGGTTTAAAACCTTAATGCTGACTGAAAGGAAAAGTTCAGTTTAGGGTTTAAAACCCTAATGTTGACTAAAGGGAAAGAGTTCAGTTTAGGGTTTAAAACCCTAATGCTGACTGAAAGGAAAAGTTTAGTTTAGGGTTTTAAAACCCTAATGTTGACTAAAGGGAAAGAGTTCAGTTTAGGGTTTAAAACCCTAATGCTGACTGAAAGGAAAAAGTTCAGTTTAGGGTTTAAAACCCTAATGCTGACTAAAGGGTAAGAGTTCAGTTTAGGGTTTAAAACCCTAATGCTGACTGAAAGGAAAAGTTCAGTTTAGGTTTTTAAAACCCTAATACTGACTGAATGGAAAAAGTTCAGTTTAGGGTTTAAAACCCTAATGCTGACTGAAAGGAAAAGTTCAGTTTAGGGTTTAAAACCCTAATGCTAACTAAAAGGAAAAAGTTCAGTTTAGGGTTTAAAACCCTAATGCTGACTGAAAGGAAAAGTTAAGTTTAGGGTTTAAAATCCTAATGCTGACTGAAAGGAAAAGTTCAGTTTAGGGTTTAAAACCCTAATGCTAACTGAAAGGAAAAGATCAGTTTAGGGTTTAAAACCCTAATGCTGACTGAAAGGAAAAGTTCAGTTTAGGGTTTAAAACCCTTCTGCTGAATGAAAGGAAAAGTTTAGTTAATGGTTTAAAACCCTAATGCTGACTGAAAGGAAAAGTTCAGTTTAGGGTTTTAAAACCCTAATGCTGACTAAAGGGAAAGAGTTCAGTTTAGGGTTTAAAACCCTAATGCTGACTAAAGGGAAAGAGTTCAGTTTAGGGTTTAAAACCCTAATGCTGACTGAAAGGAAAAGTTCAGTTTAGGGTTTTAAAACCCTAATGCTGACTAAAGGGAAAGAGTTCAGTTTAGGGTTTAAAACCCTAATGCTGACTGAAAGGAAAAGTTTAGTTTAGGGTTTAAAACCCTAATGCTGACTGAAAGGAAAAGTTCAGTTTAGGGTTTAAAACCCTAATGCTAACTAAAAGGAAAAAGTTCAGTTTAGGGTTTAAAACCCTAATGCTGACTGAAAGGAAAAGTTAAGTTTAGGGTTTAAAATCCTAATGCTGACTGAAAGGAAAAGTTCAGTTTAGGGTTTAAAACCCTAATGCTAACTGAAAGGAAAAGATCAGTTTAGGGTTTAAAACCCTAATGCTGACTGAAAGGAAAAGTTCAGTTTAGGGTTTAAAACCCTACTGCTGAATGAAAGGAAAAGTTTAGTTAATGGTTTAAAACCCTAATGCTGACTGAAAGGAAAAGTTCAGTTTAGGGTTTTAAAACCCTAATGCTGACTAAAGGGAAAGAGTTCAGTTTAGGGTTTAAAACCCTAATGCTGACTAAAGGGAAAGAGTTCAGTTTAGGGTTTAAAACCCTAATGCTGACTGAAAGGAAAAGTTCAGTTTAGGGTTTTAAAACCCTAATGCTGACTAAAGGGAAAGAGTTCAGTTTAGGGTTTAAAACCCTAATGCTGACTGAAAGGAAAAGTTCAGTTTAGGGTTTTAAAACCCTAATGCTGACTAAAGGGAAAGTGTTCAGCTTAGGGTTTAAAACCTTAATGCTGACTGAAAGGAAAAGTTCAGTTTAGGGTTTAAAACCCTAATGCTGACTAAAGGGAAAGAGTTCAGTTTAGGGTTTAAAACCCTAATGCTGACTGAAAGGAAAAGTTTAGTTTAGGGTTTTAAAACCCTAATGTTGACTAAAGGGAAAGAGTTCAGTTTAGGGTTTAAAACCCTAATGCTGACTGAAAGGAAAAAGTTCAGTTTAGGGTTTAAAACCCTAATGCTGACTAAAGGGTAAGAGTTCAGTTTAGGGTTTAAAACCCTAATGCTGACTGAAAGGAAAAGTTCAGTTTAGGTTTTTAAAACCCTAATACTGACTGAATGGAAAAAGTTCAGTTTAGGGTTTAAAACCCTAATGCTGACTGAAAGGAAAAGTTCAGTTTAGGGTTTAAAACCCTAATGCTAACTAAAAGGAAAAAGTTCAGTTTAGGGTTTAAAACCCTAATGCTGACTGAAAGGAAAAGTTAAGTTTAGGGTTTAAAATCCTAATGCTGACTGAAAGGAAAAGTTCAGTTTAGGGTTTAAAACCCTAATGCTAACTGAAAGGAAAAGATCAGTTTAGGGTTTAAAACCCTAATGCTGACTGAAAGGAAAAGTTCAGTTTAGGGTTTAAAACCCTTCTGCTGAATGAAAGGAAAAGTTTAGTTAATGGTTTAAAACCCTAATGCTGACTGAAAGGAAAAGTTCAGTTTAGGGTTTTAAAACCCTAATGCTGACTAAAGGGAAAGAGTTCAGTTTAGGGTTTAAAACCCTAATGCTGACTAAAGGGAAAGAGTTCAGTTTAGGGTTTAAAACCCTAATGCTGACTGAAAGGAAAAGTTCAGTTTAGGGTTTTAAAACCCTAATGCTGACTAAAGGGAAAGAGTTCAGTTTAGGGTTTAAAACCCTAATGCTGACTGAAAGGAAAAGTTCAGTTTAGGGTTTTAAAACCCTAATGCTGACTAAAGGGAAAGTGTTCAGCTTAGGGTTTAAAACCTTAATGCTGACTGAAAGGAAAAGTTCAGTTTAGGGTTTAAAACCCTAATGCTGACTAAAGGGAAAGAGTTCAGTTTAGGGTTTAAAACCCTAATGCTGACTGAAAGGAAAAGTTTAGTTTAGGGTTTTAAAACCCTAATGTTGACTAAAGGGAAAGAGTTCAGTTTAGGGTTTAAAACCCTAATGCTGACTGAAAGGAAAAAGTTCAGTTTAGGGTTTAAAACCCTAATGCTGACTAAAGGGAAAGAGTTCAGTTTAGGATTTAAAACCCTAATGTTGACTGAAAGGAAAAGTTCAGTTTAGGGTTTAAAACCCTAATACTGACTGAATGGAAAAAGTTCAGTTTAGGGTTTAAAACCCTAATGCTGACTGAAAGGAAAAGTTCAGTTTAGGGTTTAAAACCCTAATGCTAACTAAAAGGAAAAAGTTCAGTTTAGGGTTTAAAACCCTAATGCTGACTGAAAGGAAAAGTTAAGTTTAGGGTTTAAAATCCTAATGCTGACTGAAAGGAAAAGTTCAGTTTAGGGTTTAAAACCCTAATGCTAACTGAAAGGAAAAGATCAGTTTAGGGTTTAAAACCCTAATGCTGACTGAAAGGAAAAGTTCAGTTTAGGGTTTAAAACCCTACTGCTGAATGAAAGGAAAAGTTTAGTTGATGGTTTAAAACCCTAATGCTGACTGAAAGGAAAAGTTCAGTTTAGGGTTTAAAACCCTATGCTGACTAAAGGGAAAGAGTTCAGTTTAGGGTTTAAAACCCTAATGCTGACTGAAAGAAAAAGTTCAGTTTAGGGTTTTAAAACCCTAATGCTGACTAAAGGGAAAGAGTTCAGTTTAGGGTTTAAAACCCTAATGCTGACTGAAAGGAAAAGTTCAGTTTAGGGTTTAAACCCCTAATGCTGACTGAAAGGAAAAAGTTCAGTTTAGGGTTTTAAACCCTAATGCTGACTAAAGGGAAAGAGTTCAGTTTAGTGTTTAAAACCCTAATGCTGACTGAAAGGAAAAGTTCAGTTTAGGGTTTAAAACCCTACTGCTGACTGAAAGGAAAAGTTCAGTTTAGGGTTTAAAACCCTACTGCTGACTGAAAGGAAAAATTTCAGTTTAGGGTTTAAAACCCTAATGCTGACTAAAGGGAAAGAGTTCAGTTTAGGGTTTAAAACCCTACTGCTGACTGAAAGGAAAAGTTCAGTTTAGGGTTTAAAACCCTAATGCTGACTGAAAGGAAAAAGTTCAGTTTAGGGTTTAAAACCCTAATGCTGACTATAGGGAAAGAGTTCAGTTTAGGGTTTAAAACCCTATGCTGACTAAAGGGAAAGAGTTCAGTTTAGGGTTTAAAACCCTAATGCTGACTGAAAGAAAAAGTTCAGTTTAGGGTTTTAAAACCCTAATGCTGACTAAAGGGAAAGAGTTCAGTTTAGGGTTTAAAACCCTAATGCTGACTGAAAGGAAAAGTTCAGTTTAGGGTTTAAACCCCTAATGCTGACTGAAAGGAAAAAGTTCAGTTTAGGGTTTTAAACCCTAATGCTGACTAAAGGGAAAGAGTTCAGTTTAGTGTTTAAAACCCTAATGCTGACTGAAAGGAAAAGTTCAGTTTAGGGTTTAAAACCCTACTGCTGACTGAAAGGAAAAGTTCAGTTTAGGGTTTAAAACCCTACTGCTGACTGAAAGGAAAAATTTCAGTTTAGGGTTTAAAACCCTAATGCTGACTAAAGGGAAAGAGTTCAGTTTAGGGTTTAAAACCCTAATGCTGACTGAAAGGAAAAGTTCAGTTTAGGGTTTAAAACCCTAATGCTGACTGAAAGGAAAAAGTTCAGTTTAGGGTTTAAAACCCTAATGCTGACTATAGGGAAAGAGTTCAGTTTAGGGTTTAAAACCCTAATGCTGACTGAAAGGAAAAGTTTAGTTTAGGGTTTAAAACCCTAATGCTGATTGAAAGGAAAAGTTCAGTTTAGGGTTTAAAACCCTACTGCTGACTGAAAAGAAAAGTTCAGTTTAGGGTTTAAAACCCTACTGCTGACTGAAAGGAAAAGTTCAGTTTAGGGTTTAAAACCTTAATGCTGACTAAAGGGAAAGAGTTCAGTTTAGGGTTTAAAACCCTATTGCTGACTGAAAGGAAAAGTTCAGTTTAGGGTTTTAAAACCCTAATGCTGACTAAAGGGAAAGTGTTCAGCTTAGGGTTTAAAACCTTAATGCTGACTGAAAGGAAAAGTTCAGTTTAGGGTTTAAAACCCTAATGCTGACTAAAGGGAAAGAGTTCAGTTTAGGGTTTAAAACCCTAATGCTGACTGAAAGGAAAAGTTTAGTTTAGGGTTTTAAAACCCTAATGTTGACTAAAGGGAAAGAGTTCAGTTTAGGGTTTAAAACCCTAATGCTGACTGAAAGGAAAAAGTTCAGTTTAGGGTTTAAAACCCTAATGCTGACTAAAGGGAAAGAGTTCAGTTTAGGGTTTAAAACCCTAATGCTGACTGAAAGGAAAAGTTCAGTTTAGGTTTTTAAAACCCTAATACTGACTGAATGGAAAAAGTTCAGTTTAGGGTTTAAAACCCTAATGCTGACTGAAAGGAAAAGTTCAGTTTAGGGTTTAAAACCCTAATGCTAACTAAAAGGAAAAAGTTCAGTTTAGGGTTTAAAACCCTAATGCTGACTGAAAGGAAAAGTTAAGTTTAGGGTTTAAAATCCTAATGCTGACTGAAAGGAAAAGTTCAGTTTAGGGTTTAAAACCCTAATGCTAACTGAAAGGAAAAGATCAGTTTAGGGTTTAAAACCCTAATGCTGACTGAAAGGAAAAGTTCAGTTTAGGGTTTAAAACCCTTCTGCTGAATGAAAGGAAAAGTTTAGTTAATGGTTTAAAACCCTAATGCTGACTGAAAGGAAAAGTTCAGTTTAGGGTTTTAAAACCCTAATGCTGACTAAAGGGAAAGAGTTCAGTTTAGGGTTTAAAACCCTAATGCCTGACTAAAGGGAAAGAGTTCAGTTTAGGGTTTTAAAACCCTAATGCTGACTAAAGGGAAAGAGTTCAGTTTAGGGTTTAAAACCCTAATGCTGACTGAAAGGAAAAGTTCAGTTTAGAGTTTAAAACCCTAATGCTGACTAAAGGGAAAGAGTTCAGATTAGGGTTTAAAACCCTAATGCTGACTTAAAGGAAAAGTTCAGTTTAGGGTTTAAAACCCTAATGCTGACTGAAAGGAAAAAGTTCAGTTTAGGGTTTAAAACCCTAATGCTGACTAAAGGGAAAGAGTTCAGTTTAGGGTTTAAAACCCTAATGCTGACTAAAGGGAAAGAGTTCAGTTTAGGGTTTAAAACCCTAATGCTGACTGAAAGGAAAAGAGTTCAGTTTAGGGTTTAAAACCCTAATGCTGACTGAAAGGAAAAGTTCAGTTTAGGGTTTAAAACCCTAATGCTGACTAAAGGGAAAGAGTTCAGTTTAGGGTTTAAAACCCTAATGCTGACTGAAAGGAAAAGTTCAGTTTAGGGTTTTAAAACCCTAATGTTGACTAAAGGGAAAGAGTTCAGTTTAGGGTTTAAAACCCTAATGCTGACTGAAAGGAAAAGTTCAGTTTAGGGTTTTAAAACCCTAATGCTGACTAAAGGGAAAGTGTTCAGTTTAGGGTTTAAAACCCTAATGCTGACTGAAAGGAAAAGTTCAGTTTAGGGTTTAAAACCCTAATGCTGACTAAAGGGAAAGAGTTCAGTTTAGGGTTTAAAACCCTAATGCTGACTGAAAGGAAAAGTTAAGTTTAGGGTTTAAAATCCTAATGCTGACTGAAAGGAAAAGTTCAGTTTAGGGTTTAAAACCCTAATGCTAACTGAAAGGAAAAGATCAGTTTAGGGTTTAAAACCCTAATGCTGACTGAAAGGAAAAGTTCAGTTTAGGGTTTAAAACCCTACTGCTGAATGAAAGGAAAAGTTTAGTTGATGGTTTAAAACCCTAATGCTGACTGAAAGGAAAAGTTCAGTTTAGGGTTTAAAACCCTATGCTGACTAAAGGGAAAGAGTTCAGTTTAGGGTTTAAAACCCTAATGCTGACTGAAAAAAAAAGTTCTGTTTAGGGTTTTAAAACCCTAATGCTGACTAAAGGGAAAGAGTTCAGTTTAGGGTTTAAAACCCTAATGCTGACTGAAAGGAAAAGAGTTCAGTTTAGGGTTTAAAACCCTAATGCTGACTGAAAGGAAAAGTTCAGTTTAGGGTCTAAACCCTAATGCTGACTAAAGGGAAAGAGTTCAGTTTAGGGTTTAAAACCCTAATGCTGACTGAAAGGAAAAGTTCAGTTTAGGGTTTAAAACCCTAATGCTAACTAAAAGGAAAAAGTTCAGTTTAGGGTTTAAAACCCTAATGCTGACTGAAAGGAAAAGTTAAGTTTAGGGTTTAAAATCCTAATGTTGACTGAAAGGAAAAGTTCAGTTTAGGGTTTAAAACCCTAATGCTAACTGAAAGGAAAAGATCAGTTTAGGGTTTAAAACCCTAATGCAGACTGAAAGGAAAAGTTCAGTTTAGGGTTTAAAACCCTACTGCTGAATGAAAGGAAAAGTTTAGTTGATGGTTTAAAACCCTAATGCTGACTGAAAGGAAAAGTTCAGTTTAGGGTTTAAAACCCTATGCTGACTAAAGGGAAAGAGTTCAGTTTAGGGTTTAAAACCCTAATGCTGACTGAAAGAAAAAGTTCAGTTTAGGGTTTTAAAACCCTAATGCTGACTAAAGGGAAAGAGTTCAGTTTAGGGTTTAAAACCCTAATGCTGACTGAAAGGAAAAGTTCAGTTTAGGGTTTAAAACCCTTATGCTGACTGAAAGGAAAAAGTTCAGTTTAGGGTTTAAAACCCTAATGCTGACTAAAAGGAAAGAGTTCAGTTTAGTGTTTAAAACCCTAATGCTGACTGAAAGGAAAAGTTAAGTTTAGGGTTTAAAACCCTACTGCTGACTGAAAGGAAAAGTTCAGTTTAGGGTTTAAAACCCTACTGCTAACTGAAAGGAAAAAGTTCAGTTTAGGGTTTAAAACCCTAATGCTGACTAAAGGGAAAGAGTTCAGTTTAGGGTTTAAAACCCTAATGCTGACTGAAAGGAAAAGTTCAGTTTAGGGTTTAAAACCCTAATGCTGACTGAAAGGAAAAAGTTCAGTTTAGGGTTTAAAACCCTAATGCTGACTAAAGGGAAAGAGTTCAGTTTAGGGTTTAAAACCCTAATGCTGACTGAAAGGAAAAGTTTAGTTTAGGGTTTAAAACCCTAATGCTGACTGAAAGGAAAAGTTCAATTTAGGGTTTAAAACCCTACTGCTGACTGAAAAGAAAAGTTCAGTTTAGGGTTTAAAACCCTACTGCTGACTGAAAGGAAAAGTTCAGTTTAGGGTTTAAAACCCTAATGCTGACTAAAGGGAAAGAGTTCAGTTTAGGGTTTAAAACCCTAATGCTGACTGAAAGGAAAAGTTCAGTTTAGAGTTTAAAACCCTAATGCTGACTAAAGGGAAAGAGTTCAGTTTAGGGTTTAAAACCCTAATGCTGACTACAGGGAAAGAGTTCAGTTTAGGGTTTAAAACCCTAATGCTGACTGAAAGGAAAAGTTCAGTTTAGGGTTAAAACCCTAATGCTGACTAAAGGGAAAGAGTTCAGTTTAGGGTTTAAAACACTAATGCTGACTGAAAGGAAAAGTTCAGTTTAGGGTTTAAAACCCTAATGCTGACTGAAAGGAAAAAGTTCAGTTTAGGGTTTAAAACCCTAATGCTGACTAAAGGGAAAGAGTTCAGTTTAGGGTTTAAAACCCTAATGTTGACTGAAAGGAAAAGTTCAGTTTAGGGTTTAAAACCTTAATGCTGACTAAAGGGAAAGAGTTCAGTTTAGGGTTTAAAACCATAATGCTGACTGAAAGGAAAACTTCAGTTTAGGGTTTAAAACCCTAATGCTGACTGAAAGGAAAAGTTCAGTTTAGGGTTTTAAAACCCTAATGCTGACTACAGGGAAAAGTTCAGTTTAGGGTTTAAAACCCTACTGCTGACTTAAAGGAAAAGTTCAGTTTAGGGTTTAAAACCCTAATGCTGACTAAAGGGAAAGAGTTCAGTTTAGGGTTTAAAACCCTAATGCTGACTGAAAGGAAAAGTTCAGTTTAGGGTTTAAAACCCTAATGTTGACTAAAGAGAAAGAGTTCAGTTTAGGGTTTAAAACCCTAAGGCTGACTAAAGGGAAAGAGTTCAGTTTAGGGTTTAAAACCCTAATGCTGACTGATAGGAAAAGAGTTCAGTTTAGGGTTTAAAACCCTAATGCTGACTGAAAGGAAAAGTTCAGTTTAGGTTTTAAAACCCTAATGCTGACTAAAGGGAAAGAGTTCAGTTTAGGGTTTAAAACCCTAATGCTGACTGAATGGAAAAGTTCAGTTTAGGGTTTTAAAACCCTAATGCTGACTAAAGGGAAAGAGTTCAGTTTAGGGTTTAAAACCCTAATGCTGACTGAAAGGAAAAGTTCAGTTTAGGGTTTTAAAACCCTAATGCTGACTAAAGGGAAAGTGTTCAGTTTAGGGTTTAAAACCCTAATGCTGACTGAAAGGAAAAGTTCAGTTTAGGGTATAAAACCCTAATGCTGACTAAAGGGAAAGAGTTCAGTTTAGGGTTTAAAACCCTAATGCTGACTGAAAGGAAAAGTTCAGTTTAGGGTTTAAAACCCTAATGCTGACTAAAGAGAAAGAGTTCAGTTTAGGGTTTAAAACCCTAATGCTGACTAAAGGGAAAGAGTTCAGTTTAGGGTTTAAAACCCTAATGTTGACTGAAAGGAAAAGAGTTCAGTTTAGGGTTTAAAACCCTAATGCTGACTGAAAGGAAAAGTTCAGTTTAGGGTTTAAAACCCTTATGCTGACTGAAAGGAAAAAGTTCAGTTTAGGGTTTAAAACCCTAATGCTGACTAAAAGGAAAGAGTTCAGTTTAGTGTTTAAAACCCTAATGCTGACTGAAAGGAAAAGTTAAGTTTAGGGTTTAAAACCCTACTGCTGACTGAAAGGAAAAGTTCAGTTTAGGGTTTAAAACCCTACTGCTAACTGAAAGGAAAAAGTTCAGTTTAGGGTTTAAAACCCTAATGCTGACTAAAGGGAAAGAGTTCAGTTTAGGGTTTAAAACCCTAATGCTGACTGAAAGGAAAAGTTCAGTTTAGGGTTTAAAACACTAATGCTGACTGAAAGGAAAAAGTTCAGTTTAGGGTTTAAAACCCTAATGCTGACTAAAGGGAAAGAGTTCAGTTTAGGGTTTAAAACCCTAATGCTGACTGAAAGGAAAAGTTTAGTTTAGGGTTTAAAACCCTAATGCTGACTGAAAGGAAAAGTTCAATTTAGGGTTTAAAACCCTACTGCT
Source organism: Nicotiana tabacum (assembly GCF_000715075.1). NCBI lineage: Eukaryota > Viridiplantae > Streptophyta > Magnoliopsida > Solanales > Solanaceae > Nicotiana > Nicotiana tabacum. The sequence continues at coordinate 43,141 of NW_027438385.1, read as the reverse complement.
GACTGAAAAGAAAAGTTCAGTTTAGGGTTTAAAACCCTACTACTGACTGAAAGGAAAAGTTCAGTTTAGGGTTTAAAACCCTAATGCTGACTAAAGGGAAAGAGTTCAGTTTAGGGTTTAAAACCCTAATGCTGACTGAAAGGAAAAGTTCAGTTTAGAGTTTAAAACCCTAATGCTGACTAAAGGGAAAGAGTTCAGTTTAGGGTTTAAAACCCTAATGCTGACTACAGGGAAAGAGTTCAGTTTAGGGTTTAAAACCCTAATGCTGACTGAAAGGAAAAGTTCAGTTTAGGGTTAAAACCCTAATGCTGACTAAAGGGAAAGAGTTCAGTTTAGGGTTTAAAACACTAATGCTGACTGAAAGGAAAAGTTCAGTTTAGGGTTTAAAACCCTAATGCTGACTGAAAGGAAAAAGTTCAGTTTAGGGTTTAAAACCCTAATGCTGACTAAAGGGAAAGAGTTCAGTTTAGGGTTTAAAACCCTAATGTTGACTGAAAGGAAAAGTTCAGTTTAGGGTTTAAAACCTTAATGCTGACTAAAGGGAAAGAGTTCAGTTTAGGGTTTAAAACCATAATGCTGACTGAAAGGAAAACTTCAGTTTAGGGTTTAAAACCCTAATGCTGACTGAAAGGAAAAGTTCAGTTTAGGGTTTTAAAACCCTAATGCTGACTAAAGGGAAAGAGTTCAGTTTAGGGTTTAAAACCGTAATGCTGACTGAAAGGAAAATTTCAGTTTAGGGTTTTAAAACCCTAATGCTGACTAAAGGGAAAGAGTTCAGTTTAGGGTTTAAAACCCTAATGCTGACTGAAAGGAAAAGTTCAGTTTAGGGTTTAAAACCCTATGCTGACTAAAGGTAAAGAGTTCAGTTTAGGGTTTAAAACCCTAATGGTGACTGAAAGGAAAAGTTCAGTTTAGGGTTTTAAAACCCTAATGCTGACTGAAAGGAAAAGTTCAGTTTAGGGTTTAAAACCCTAATGCTGACTGAAAGAAAAAAGTTCAGTTTAGGGTTTAAAACCCTAATGCTGACTAAAGGGAAAGAGTTGAGTTTAGTGTTTAAAACCCTAATGCTGACTGAAAGGAAAAGTTCAGTTTAGGGTTTAAAACCCTACTGCTGACTTAAAGGAAAAGTTCAGTTTAGGGTTTAAAACCCTAATGCTGACTAAAGGGAAAGAGTTCAGTTTAGGGTTTAAAACCCTAATGCTGACTGAAAGGAAAAGTTCAGTTTAGGGTTTAAAACCCTAATGTTGACTAAAGAGAAAGAGTTCAGTTTAGGGTTTAAAACCCTAAGGCTGACTAAAGGGAAAGAGTTCAGTTTAGGGTTTAAAACCCTAATGCTGACTGATAGGAAAAGAGTTCAGTTTAGGGTTTAAAACCCTAATGCTGACTGAAAGGAAAAGTTCAGTTTAGGGTTTAAAACCCTAATGCTGACTAAAGGGAAAGAGTTCAGTTTAGGGTTTAAAACCCTAATGCTAACTGAATGGAAAAGTTCAGTTTAGGGTTTTAAAACCCTAATGCTGACTAAAGGGAAAGAGTTCAGTTTAGGGTTTAAAACCCTAATGCTGACTGAAAGGAAAAGTTCAGTTTAGGGTTTTAAAACCCTAATGCTGACTAAAGGGAAAGTGTTCAGTTTAGGGTTTAAAACCCTAATGCTGACTGAAAGGAAAAGTTCAGTTTAGGGTATAAAACCCTAATGCTGACTAAAGGGAAAGAGTTCAGTTTAGGGTTTAAAACCCTAATGCTGACTGAAAGGAAAAGTTCAGTTTAGGGTTTAAAACCCTAATGCTGACTAAAGAGAAAGAGTTCAGTTTAGGGTTTAAAACCCTAATGCTGACTAAAGGGAAAGAGTTCAGTTTAGGGTTTAAAACCCTAATGTTGACTGAAAGGAAAAGAGTTCAGTTTAGGGTTTAAAACCCTAATGCTGACTGAAAGGAAAAGTTCAGTTTAGGGTTTAAAACCCTAATGCTGACTAAAGGGAAAGAGTTCAGTTTAGGGTTTAAAACCCTAATGCTGACTGAAAGAAAAAGTTCAGTTTAGGGTTTTAAAACCCTAATGCTGACTAAAGTGAAAGAGTTCAGTTTAGGGTTTAAAACCCTAATGCTGACTGAAAGGAAAAGTTCAGTTTAGGGTTTTAAAACCCTAATGCTGACTAAAGGAAAAGTGTTCAGTTTAGGGTTTAAACCCCTAATACTGACTGAAAGGAAAAGTTCAGTTTAGGGTTTAAAACCCTAATGCTGACTAAAGGGAAAGAGTTCAGTTTAGGGTTTAAAACCCTAATGCTGACTGAAAGGAAAAGTTCAGTTTAGGGTTTTAAAACCCTAATGCTGACTAAAGGGAAAGAGTTCAGTTTAGGGTTTAAAACCCTAATGCTGACTGAAAGGAAAAAGTTCAGTTTAGGGTTTAAAACCCTAATGCTGACTAAAGGGTAAGAGTTCAGTTTAGGGTTTAAAACCCTAATGCTGACTGAAAGGAAAAGTTCAGTTTAGGTTTTTAAAACCCTAATACTGACTGAATGGAAAAAGTTCAGTTTAGGGTTTAAAACCCTAATGCTGACTGAAAGGAAAAGTTCAGTTTAGGGTTTAAAACCCTAATGCTAACTAAAAGGAAAAAGTTCAGTTTAGGGTTTAAAACCCTAATGCTGACTGAAAGGAAAAGTTAAGTTTAGGGTTTAAAATCCTAATGCTGACTGAAAGGAAAAGTTCAGTTTAGGGTTTAAAACCCTAATGCTAACTGAAAGGAAAAGATCAGTTTAGGGTTTAAAACCCTAATGCTGACTGAAAGGAAAAGTTCAGTTTAGGGTTTAAAACCCTACTGCTGAATGAAAGGAAAAGTTTAGTTAATGGTTTAAAACCCTAATGCTGACTGAAAGGAAAGGTTCAGTTTAGGGTTTTAAAACCCTAATGCTGACTAAAGGGAAAGAGTTCAGTTTAGGGTTTAAAACCCTAATGCTGACTAAAGGGAAAGAGTTCAGTTTAGGGTTTAAAACCCTAATGCTGACTGAAAGGAAAAGTTCAGTTTAGGGTTTTAGAACCCTAATGATGACTAAAGGGAAAGAGTTCAGTTTAGGGTTTAAAACCCTAATGCTGACTGAAAGGAAAAGTTCAGTTTAGGGTTTTAAAACCCTAATGCTGACTAAAGGGAAAGTGTTCAGCTTAGGGTTTAAAACCTTAATGCTGACTGAAAGGAAAAGTTCAGTTTAGGGTTTAAAACCCTAATGCTGACTAAAGGGAAAGAGTTCAGTTTAGGGTTTAAAACCCTAATGCTGACTGAAAGGAAAAGTTTAGTTTAGGGTTTTAAAACCCTAATGTTGACTAAAGGGAAAGAGTTCAGTTTAGGGTTTAAAACCCTAATGCTGACTGAAAGGAAAAAGTTCAGTTTAGGGTTTAAAACCCTAATGCTGACTAAAGGGAAAGAGTTCAGTTTAGGATTTAAAACCCTAATGTTGACTGAAAGGAAAAGTTCAGTTTAGGGTTTAAAACCCTAATACTGACTGAATGGAAAAAGTTCAGTTTAGGGTTTAAAACCCTAATGCTGACTGAAAGGAAAAGTTCAGTTTAGGGTTTAAAACCCTAATGCTAACTAAAAGGAAAAAGTTCAGTTTAGGGTTTAAAACCCTAATGCTGACTGAAAGGAAAAGTTAAGTTTAGGGTTTAAAATCCTAATGCTGACTGAAAGGAAAAGTTCAGTTTAGGGTTTAAAACCCTAATGCTAACTGAAAGGAAAAGATCAGTTTAGGGTTTAAAACCCTAATGCTGACTGAAAGGAAAAGTTCAGTTTAGGGTTTAAAACCCTACTGCTGAATGAAAGGAAAAGTTTAGTTGATGGTTTAAAACCCTAATGCTGACTGAAAGGAAAATTTCAGTTTAGGGTTTAAAACCCTATGCTGACTAAAGGGAAAGAGTTCAGTTTAGGGTTTAAAACCCTAATGCTGACTGAAAGAAAAAGTTCAGTTTAGGGTTTTAAAACCCTAATGCTGACTAAAGGGAAAGAGTTCAGTTTAGGGTTTAAAACCCTAATGCTGACTGAAAGGAAAAGTTCAGTTTAGGGTTTAAACCCCTAATGCTGACTGAAAGGAAAAAGTTCAGTTTAGGGTTTTAAACCCTAATGCTGACTAAAGGGAAAGAGTTCAGTTTAGTGTTTAAAACCCTAATGTTGACTGAAAGGAAAAGTTCAGTTTAGGGTTTAAAACCCTACTGCTGACTGAAAGGAAAAGTTCAGTTTAGGGTTTAAAACCCTACTGCTGACTGAAAGGAAAAAGTTCAGTTTAGGGTTTAAAACCCTAATGCTGACTAAAGGGAAAGAGTTCAGTTTAGGGTTTAAAACCCTAATGCTGACTGAAAGGAAAAGTTCAATTTAGGGTTTAAAACCCTAATGCTGACTGAAAGGAAAAAGTTCAGTTTAGGGTTTAAAACCCTAATGCTGACTAAAGGGAAAGAGTTCAATTTAGGGTTTAAAACCCTAATGCTGACTGAAAGGAAAAGTTTAGTTTAGGGTTTAAAACCCTAATGCTGACTGAAAGGAAAAGTTCAGTTTAGGGTTTAAAACCCTACTGCTGACTGAAAAGAAAAGTTCAGTTTAGGGTTTAAAACCCTACTGCTGACTGAAAGGAAAAGTTCAGTTTAGGGTTTAAAACCCTAATGCTGACTAAAGGGAAAGAGTTCAGTTTAGGGTTTAAAACCCTATTGCTGACTGAAAGGAAAAGTTCAGTTTAGGGTTTTAAAACCCTAATGCTGACTAAAGGGAAAGTGTTCAGCTTAGGGTTTAAAACCTTAATGCTGACTGAAAGGAAAAGTTCAGTTTAGGGTTTAAAACCCTAATGCTGACTAAAGGGAAAGAGTTCAGTTTAGGGTTTAAAACCCTAATGCTGACTGAAAGGAAAAGTTTAGTTTAGGGTTTTAAAACCCTAATGTTGACTAAAGGGAAAGAGTTCAGTTTAGGGTTTAAAACCCTAATGCTGACTGAAAGGAAAAAGTTCAGTTTAGGGTTTAAAACCCTAATGCTGACTAAAGGGAAAGAGTTCAGTTTAGGGTTTAAAACCCTAATGTTGACTGAAAGGAAAAGTTCAGTTTAGGGTTTAAAACCCTAATACTGACTGAATGGAAAAAGTTCAGTTTAGGGTTTAAAACCCTAATGCTGACTGAAAGGAAAAGTTCAGTTTAGGGTTTAAAACCCTAATGCTAACTAAAAGGAAAAAGTTCAGTTTAGGGTTTAAAACCCTAATGCTGACTGAAAGGAAAAGTTAAGTTTAGGGTTTAAAATCCTAATGCTGACTGAAAGGAAAAGTTTAGTTTAGGGTTTAAAACCCTAATGCTAACTGAAAGGAAAAGATCAGTTTAGGGTTTAAAACCCTAATGCTGACTGAAAGGAAAAGTTCAGTTTAGGGTTTAAAACCCTACTGCTGAATGAAAGGAAAAGTTTAGTTGATGGTTTAAAACCCTAATGCTGACTGAAAGGAAAAGTTCAGTTTAGGGTTTAAAACCCTATGCTGACTAAAGGGAAAGAGTTCAGTTTAGGGTTTAAAACCCTAATGCTGACTGAAAGAAAAAGTTCAGTTTAGGGTTTTAAAACCCTAATGCTGACTAAAGGGAAAGAGTTCAGTTTAGGGTTTAAAACCCTAATGCTGACTGAAAGGAAAAGTTCAGTTTAGAGTTTAAAACCCTAATGCTGACTAAAGGGAAAGAGTTCAGTTTAGGGTTTAAAACCCTAATGCTGACTTAAAGGAAAAGTTCAGTTTAGGGTTTAAAACCCTAATGCTGACTGAAAGGAAAAAGTTCAGTTTAGGGTTTAAAACCCTAATGCTGACTAAAGGGAAAGAGTTCAGTTTAGGGTTTAAAACCCTAATGCTGACTAAAGGGAAAGAGTTCAGTTTAGGGTTTAAAACCCTAATGCTGACTGAAAGGAAAAGAGTTCAGTTTAGGGTTTAAAACCCTAATGCTGACTGAAAGGAAAAGTTCAGTTTAGGGTTTAAAACCCTAATGCTGACTAAAGGGAAAGAGTTCAGTTTAGGGTTTAAAACCCTAATGCTGACTGAAAGGAAAAGTTCAGTTTAGGGTTTTAAAACCCTAATGTTGACTAAAGGGAAAGAGTTCAGTTTAGGGTTTAAAACCCTAATGCTGACTGAAAGGAAAAGTTCAGTTTAGGGTTTTAAAACCCTAATGCTGACTAAAGGGAAAGTGTTCAGTTTAGGGTTTAAAACCCTAATGCTGACTGAAAGGAAAAGTTCAGTTTAGGGTTTAAAACCCTAATGCTGACTAAAGGGAAAGAGTTCAGTTTAGGGTTTAAAACCCTAATGCTGACTGAAAGGAAAAGTTAAGTTTAGGGTTTAAAATCCTAATGCTGACTGAAAGGAAAAGTTCAGTTTAGGGTTTAAAACCCTAATGCTAACTGAAAGGAAAAGATCAGTTTAGGGTTTAAAACCCTAATGCTGACTGAAAGGAAAAGTTCAGTTTAGGGTTTAAAACCCTACTGCTGAATGAAAGGAAAAGTTTAGTTGATGGTTTAAAACCCTAATGCTGACTGAAAGGAAAAGTTCAGTTTAGGGTTTAAAACCCTATGCTGACTAAAGGGAAAGAGTTCAGTTTAGGGTTTAAAACCCTAATGCTGACTGAAAGAAAAAGTTCTGTTTAGGGTTTTAAAACCCTAATGCTGACTAAAGGGAAAGAGTTCAGTTTAGGGTTTAAAACCCTAATGCTGACTGAAAGGAAAAGAGTTCAGTTTAGGGTTTAAAACCCTAATGCTGACTGAAAGGAAAAGTTCAGTTTAGGGTTTAAAACCCTAATGCTGACTAAAGGGAAAGAGTTCAGTTTAGGGTTTAAAACCCTAATGCTGACTGAAAGGAAAAGTTCAGTTTAGGGTTTAAAACCCTAATGCTAACTAAAAGGAAAAAGTTCAGTTTAGGGTTTAAAACCCTAATGCTGACTGAAAGGAAAAGTTAAGTTTAGGGTTTAAAATCCTAATGTTGACTGAAAGGAAAAGTTCAGTTTAGGGTTTAAAACCCTAATGCTAACTGAAAGGAAAAGATCAGTTTAGGGTTTAAAACCCTAATGCAGACTGAAAGGAAAAGTTCAGTTTAGGGTTTAAAACCCTACTGCTGAATGAAAGGAAAAGTTTAGTTGATGGTTTAAAACCCTAATGCTGACTGAAAGGAAAAGTTCAGTTTAGGGTTTAAAACCCTATGCTGACTAAAGGGAAAGAGTTCAGTTTAGGGTTTAAAACCCTAATGCTGACTGAAAGAAAAAGTTCAGTTTAGGGTTTTAAAACCCTAATGCTGACTAAAGGGAAAGAGTTCAGTTTAGGGTTTAAAACCCTAATGCTGACTGAAAGGAAAAGTTCAGTTTAGGGTTTAAAACCCTTATGCTGACTGAAAGGAAAAAGTTCAGTTTAGGGTTTAAAACCCTAATGCTGACTAAAAGGAAAGAGTTCAGTTTAGTGTTTAAAACCCTAATGCTGACTGAAAGGAAAAGTTAAGTTTAGGGTTTAAAACCCTACTGCTGACTGAAAGGAAAAGTTCAGTTTAGGGTTTAAAACCCTACTGCTAACTGAAAGGAAAAAGTCCAGTTTAGGGTTTAAAACCCTAATGCTGACTAAAGGGAAAGAGTTCAGTTTAGGGTTTAAAACCCTAATGCTGACTGAAAGGAAAAGTTCAGTTTAGGGTTTAAAACCCTAATGCTGACTGAAAGGAAAAAGTTCAGTTTAGGGTTTAAAACCCTAATGCTGACTAAAGGGAAAGAGTTCAGTTTAGGGTTTAAAACCCTAATGCTGACTGAAAGGAAAAGTTTAGTTTAGGGTTTAAAACCCTAATGCTGACTGAAAGGAAAAGTTCAATTTAGGGTTTAAAACCCTACTGCTGACTGAAAAGAAAAGTTCAGTTTAGGGTTTAAAACCCTACTGCTGACTGAAAGGAAAAGTTCAGTTTAGGGTTTAAAACCCTAATGCTGACTAAAGGGAAAGAGTTCAGTTTAGGGTTTAAAACCCTAATGCTGACTGAAAGGAAAAGTTCAGTTTAGGGTTTAAAACCCTAATGCTGACTAAAGGGAAAGAGTTCAGTTTAGGGTTTAAAACCCTAATGCTGACTACAGGGAAAGAGTTCAGTTTAGGGTTTAAAACCCTAATGCTGACTGAAAGGAAAAGTTCAGTTTAGGGTTAAAACCCTAATGCTGACTAAAGGGAAAGAGTTCAGTTTAGGGTTTAAAACACTAATGCTGACTGAAAGGAAAAGTTCAGTTTAGGGTTTAAAACCCTAATGCTGACTGAAAGGAAAAAGTTCAGTTTAGGGTTTAAAACCCTAATGCTGACTAAAGGGAAAGAGTTCAGTTTAGGGTTTAAAACCCTAATGTTGACTGAAAGGAAAAGTTCAGTTTAGGGTTTAAAACCTTAATGCTGACTAAAGGGAAAGAGTTCAGTTTAGGGTTTAAAACCATAATGCTGACTGAAAGGAAAACTTCAGTTTAGGGTTTAAAACCCTAATGCTGACTGAAAGGAAAAGTTCAGTTTAGGGTTTTAAAACCCTAATGCTGACTAAAGGGAAAGAGTTCAGTTTAGGGTTTAAAACCCTAATGCTGACTGAAAGGAAAATTTCAGTTTAGGGTTTTAAAACCCTAATGCTGACTAAAGGGAAAGAGTTCAGTTTAGGGTTTAAAACCCTAATGCTGACTGAAAGGAAAAGTTCAGTTTAGGGTTTAAAACCCTATGCTGACTAAAGGTAAAGAGTTCAGTTTAGGGTTTAAAACCCTAATGGTGACTGAAAGGAAAAGTTCAGTTTAGGGTTTTAAAACCCTAATGCTGACTGAAAGGAAAAGTTCAGTTTAGGGTTTAAAACCCTATGCTGACTAAAGGAAAAGAGTTCAGTTTAGGGTTTAAAACCCTAATGCTGACTGAAAGAAAAAGTTCAGTTTAGGGTTTTAAAACCCTAATGCTGACTAAAGGGAAAGAGTTCAGTTTAGGGTTTAAAACCCTAATGCTGACTGAAAGGAAAAGTTCAGTTTAGAGTTTAAAACCCTAATGCTGACTAAAGGGAAAGAGTTCAGTTTAGGGTTTAAAACCCTAATGCTGACTTAAAGGAAAAGTTCAGTTTAGGGTTTAAAACCCTAATGCTGACTGAAAGGAAAAAGTTCAGTTTAGGGTTTAAAACCCTAATGCTGACTAAAGGGAAAGAGTTCAGTTTAGGGTTTAAAACCCTAATGCTGACTAAAGGGAAAGAGTTCAGTTTAGGGTTTAAAACCCTAATGCTGACTGAAAGGAAAAGTTTAGTTTAGGGTTTAAAACCCTAATGCTGACTGAAAGGAAAAGTTCAATTTAGGGTTTAAAACCCTACTGCTGACTGAAAAGAAAAGTTCAGTTTAGGGTTTAAAACCCTACTGCTGACTGAAAGGAAAAGTTCAGTTTAGGGTTTAAAACCCTAATGCTGACTAAAGGGAAAGAGTTCAGTTTAGGGTTTAAAACCCTAATGCTGACTGAAAGGAAAAGTTCAGTTTAGGGTTTAAAACCCTAATGCTGACTAAAGGGAAAGAGTTCAGTTTAGGGTTTAAAACCCTAATGCTGACTGAAAGGAAAAGTTCAGTTTAGGGTTTAAAACCCTAATGCTGACTGAAAGGAAAAGTTAAGTTTAGGGTTTAAAATCCTAATGCTGACTGAAAGGAAAAGTTCAGTTTAGGGTTTAAAACCCTAATGCTAACTGAAAGGAAAAGATCAGTTTAGGGTTTAAAACCCTAATACTGACTGAAAGGAAAAGTTCAGTTTAGGGTTTAAAACCCTACTGCTGAATGAAAGGAAAAGTTTAGTTGATGGTTTAAAACCCTAATGCTGACTGAAAGGAAAAGTTCAGTTTAGGGTTTAAAACCCTATGCTGACTAAAGGGAAAGAGTTCAGTTTAGGGTTTAAAACCCTAATGCTGACTGAAAGAAAAAGTTCTGTTTAGGGTTTTAAAACCCTAATGCTGACTAAAGGGAAAGAGTTCAGTTTAGGGTTTAAAACCCTAATGCTGACTGAAAGGAAAAGAGTTCAGTTTAGGGTTTAAAACCCTAATGCTGACTGAAAGGAAAAGTTCAGTTTAGGGTTTAAAACCCTAATGCTGACTAAAGGGAAAGAGTTCAGTTTAGGGTTTAAAACCCTAATGCTGACTGAAAGGAAAAGTTCAGTTTAGGGTTTAAAACCCTAATGCTAACTAAAAGGAAAAAGTTCAGTTTAGGGTTTAAAACCCTAATGCTGACTGAAAGGAAAAGTTAAGTTTAGGGTTTAAAATCCTAATGTTGACTGAAAGGAAAAGTTCAGTTTAGGGTTTAAAACCCTAATGCTAACTGAAAGGAAAAGATCAGTTTAGGGTTTAAAACCCTAATGCAGACTGAAAGGAAAAGTTCAGTTTAGGGTTTAAAACCCTACTGCTGAATGAAAGGAAAAGTTTAGTTGATGGTTTAAAACCCTAATGCTGACTGAAAGGAAAAGTTCAGTTTAGGGTTTAAAACCCTATGCTGACTAAAGGGAAAGAGTTCAGTTTAGGGTTTAAAACCCTAATGCTGACTGAAAGAAAAAGTTCAGTTTAGGGTTTTAAAACCCTAATGCTGACTAAAGGGAAAGAGTTCAGTTTAGGGTTTAAAACCCTAATGCTGACTGAAAGGAAAAGTTCAGTTTAGGGTTTAAAACCCTTATGCTGACTGAAAGGAAAAAGTTCAGTTTAGGGTTTAAAACCCTAATGCTGACTAAAAGGAAAGAGTTCAGTTTAGTGTTTAAAACCCTAATGCTGACTGAAAGGAAAAGTTAAGTTTAGGGTTTAAAACCCTACTGCTGACTGAAAGGAAAAGTTCAGTTTAGGGTTTAAAACCCTACTGCTAACTGAAAGGAAAAAGTTCAGTTTAGGGTTTAAAACCCTAATGCTGACTAAAGGGAAAGAGTTCAGTTTAGGGTTTAAAACCCTAATGCTGACTGAAAGGAAAAGTTCAGTTTAGGGTTTAAAACCCTAATGCTGACTGAAAGGAAAAAGTTCAGTTTAGGGTTTAAAACCCTAATGCTGACTAAAGGGAAAGAGTTCAGTTTAGGGTTTAAAACCCTAATGCTGACTGAAAGGAAAAGTTTAGTTTAGGGTTTAAAACCCTAATGCTGACTGAAAGGAAAAGTTCAATTTAGGGTTTAAAACCCTACTGCTGACTGAAAAGAAAAGTTCAGTTTAGGGTTTAAAACCCTACTGCTGACTGAAAGGAAAAGTTCAGTTTAGGGTTTAAAACCCTAACGCTGACTAAAGGGAAAGAGTTCAGTTTAGGGTTTAAAACCCTAATGCTGACTGAAAGGAAAAGTTCAGTTTAGGGTTTAAAACCCTAATGCTGACTAAAGGGAAAGAGTTCAGTTTAGGGTTTAAAACCCTAATGCTGACTACAGGGAAAGAGTTCAGTTTAGGGTTTAAAACCCTAATGCTGACTGAAAGGAAAAGTTCAGTTTAGGGTTAAAACCCTAATGCTGACTAAAGGGAAAGAGTTCAGTTTAGGGTTTAAAACACTAATGCTGACTGAAAGGAAAAGTTCAGTTTAGGGTTTAAAACCCTAATGCTGACTGAAAGGAAAAAGTTCAGTTTAGGGTTTAAAACCCTAATGCTGACTAAAGGGAAAGAGTTCAGTTTAGGGTTTAAAACCCTAATGTTGACTGAAAGGAAAAGTTCAGTTTAGGGTTTAAAACCTTAATGCTAACTAAAGGGAAAGAGTTCAGTTTAGGGTTTAAAACCATAATGCTGACTGAAAGGAAAACTTCAGTTTAGGGTTTAAAACCCTAATGCTGACTGAAAGGAAAAGTTCAGTTTAGGGTTTTAAAACCCTAATGCTGACTAAAGGGAAAGAGTTCAGTTTAGGGTTTAAAACCCTAATGCTGACTGAAAGGAAAATTTCAGTTTAGGGTTTTAAAACCCTAATGCTGACTAAAGGGAAAGAGTTCAGTTTAGGGTTTAAAACCCTAATGCTGACTGAAAGGAAAAGTTCAGTTTAGGGTTTAAAACCCTATGCTGACTAAAGGTAAAGAGTTCAGTTTAGGGTTTAAAACCCTAATGGTGACTGAAAGGAAAAGTTCAGTTTAGGGTTTTAAAACCCTAATGCTGACTGAAAGGAAAAGTTCAGTTTAGGGTTTAAAACCCTAATGCTGACTGAAAGAAAAAAGTTCAGTTTAGGGTTTAAAACCCTAATGCTGACTAAAGGGAAAGAGTTGAGTTTAGTGTTTAAAACCCTAATGCTGACTGAAAGGAAAAGTTCAGTTTAGGGTTTAAAACCCTACTGCTGACTTAAAGGAAAAGTTCAGTTTAGGGTTTAAAACCCTAATGCTGACTAAAGGGAAAGAGTTCAGTTTAGGGTTTAAAACCCTAATGCTGACTGAAAGGAAAAGTTCAGTTTAGGGTTTAAAACCCTAATGTTGACTAAAGAGAAAGAGTTCAGTTTAGGGTTTAAAACCCTAAGGCTGACTAAAGGGAAAGAGTTCAGTTTAGGGTTTAAAACCCTAATGCTAACTGATAGGAAAAGAGTTCAGTTTAGGGTTTAAAACCCTAATGCTGACTGAAAGGAAAAGTTCAGTTTAGGGTTTAAAACCCTAATGCTGACTAAAGGGAAAGAGTTCAGTTTAGGGTTTAAAACCCTAATGCTAACTGAATGGAAAAGTTCAGTTTAGGGTTTTAAAACCCTAATGCTGACTAAAGGGAAAGAGTTCAGTTTAGGGTTTAAAACCCTAATGCTGACTGAAAGGAAAAGTTCAGTTTAGGGTTTTAAAACCCTAATGCTGACTAAACGGAAAGTGTTCAGTTTAGGGTTTAAAACCCTAATGCTGACTGAAAGGAAAAGTTCAGTTTAGGGTATAAAACCCTAATGCTGACTAAAAGGAAAGAGTTCAGTTTAGGGTTTAAAACCCTAATGCTGACTGAAAGGAAAAGTTCAGTTTAGGGTTTTAAAACCCTAATGCTGTCTAAAGGGAAAGAGTTCAGTTTAGGGTTTAAAACCCTAATGCTGACTGAAAGGAAAAAGTTCAGTTTAGGGTTTAAAACCCTAATGCTGACTAAAGGGAAAGAGTTCAGTTTAGGGTTTAAAACCCTAATGTTGACTGAAAGGAAAAGTTCAGTTTAGGGTTTAAAACCCTAATACTGACTGAATGGAAAAAGTTCAGTTTAGGGTTTAAAACCCTAATGCTGACTGAAAGGAAAAGTTCAGTTTAGGGTTTTAAAACCCTAATGCTGTCTAAAAGGAAAGAGTTCAGTTTAGGGTTTAAAACCCTAATGCTGACTGAAAGGAAAAATTTCAGTTTAGGGTTTAAAACCCTAATGCTGACTAAAGGGAAAGAGTTCAGTTTAGGGTTTAAAACCCTAATGTTGACTGAAAGGAAAAGTTCAGTTTAGGGTTTAAAACCCTAATACTGACTGAATGGAAAAAGTTCAGTTTAGGGTTTAAAACCCTAATGCTGACTGAAAGGAAAAGTTCAGTTTAAGATTTAAAACCCTAATGCTAACTAAAAGGAAAAAGTTCAGTTTAGGGTTTAAAACCCTAATGCTGACTGAAAGGAAAAGTTAAGTTTAGGGTTTAAAATCCTAATGCTGACTGAAAGGAAAAGTTCAGTTTAGGGTTTAAAACCCTAATGCTAACTGAAAGGAAAAGATCAGTTTAGGGTTTAAAACCCTAATGCTGACTGAAAGGAAAAGTTCAGTTTAGGGTTTAAAACCCTACTGCTGAATGAAAGGAAAAGTTTAGTTGATGGTTTAAAACCCTAATGCTGACTGAAAGGAAAAGTTCAGTTTAGGGTTTAAAACCCTATGCTGACTAAAGGGAAAGAGTTCAGTTTAGGGTTTAAAACCCTAATGCTGACTGAAAGAAAAAGTTCTGTTTAGGGTTTTAAAACCCCAATGCTGACTAAAGGGAAAGAGTTCAGTTTAGGGTTTAAAACCCTAATGCTGACTGAAAGGAAAAGAGTTCAGTTTAGGGTTTAAAACCCTAATGCTGACTGAAAGGAAAAGTTCAGTTTAGGGTTTAAAACCCTAATGCTGACTAAAGGGAAAGAGTTCAGTTTAGGGTTTAAAACCCTAATGCTGACTGAAAGGAAAAGTTCAGTTTAGGGTTTAAAACCCTAATGCTAACTAAAAGGAAAAAGTTCAGTTTAGGGTTTAAAACCCTAATGCTGACTGAAAGGAAAAGTTAAGTTTAGGGTTTAAAATCCTAATGTTGACTGAAAGGAAAAGTTCAGTTTAGGGTTTAAAACCCTAATGCTAACTGAAAGGAAAAGATCAGTTTAGGGTTTAAAACCCTAATGCAGACTGAAAGGAAAAGTTCAGTTTAGGGTTTAAAACCCTACTGCTGAATGAAAGGAAAAGTTTAGTTGATGGTTTAAAACCCTAATGCTGACTGAAAGGAAAAGTTCAGTTTAGGGATTAAAACCCTATGCTGACTAAAGGGAAAGAGTTCAGTTTAGGGTTTAAAACCCTAATGCTGACTGAAAGAAAAAGTTCAGTTTAGGGTTTTAAAACCCTAATGCTGACTAAAGGGAAAGAGTTCAGTTTAGGGTTTAAAACCCTAATGCTGACTGAAAGGAAAAGTTCAGTTTAGGGTATAAAACCCTAATGCTGACTGAAAGGAAAAAGTTCAGTTTAGGGTTTAAAACCCTAATGCTGACTAAAAGGAAAGAGTTCAGTTTAGTGTTTAAAACCCTAATGCTGACTGAAAGGAAAAGTTAAGTTTAGGGTTTAAAACCCTACTGCTGACTGAAAGGAAAAGTTCAGTTTAGGGTTTAAAACCCTACTGCTGACTGAAAGGAAAAAGTTCAGTTTAGGGTTTAAAACCCTAATGCTGACTAAAGGGAAAGAGTTCAGTTTAGGGTTTAAAACCCTAATGCTGACTGAAAGGAAAAGTTCAGTTTAGGGTTTAAAACCCTAATGCTGACTGAAAGGAAAAAGTTCAGTTTAGGGTTTAAAACCCTAATGCTGACTATAGGGAAAGAGTTCAGTTTAGGGTTTAAAACCCTAATGCTGACTGAAAGGAAAAGTTTAGTTTAGGGTTTAAAACCCTAATGCTGACTGAAAGGAAAAGTTCAATTTAGGGTTTAAAACCCTACTGCTGACTGAAAAGAATAGTTCAGTTTAGGGTTTTAAAACCCTAATGCTGTCTAAAGGGAAAGAGTTCAGTTTAGGGTTTAAAACTCTAATGCTGTCTAAAGGGAAAGAGTTCAGTTTAGGGTTTAAAACCCTAATGCTGACTGAAAGGAAAAAGTTCAGTTTAGGGTTTAAAACCCTAATGCTGACTAAAGGGAAAGAGTTCAGTTTAGGGTTTAAAACCCTAATGTTGACTGAAAGGAAAAGTTCAGTTTAGGGTTTAAAACCCTAATACTGACTGAATGAAAAAAGTTCAGTTTAGGGTTTAAAACCCTAATGCTGACTGAAAGGAAAAGTTCAGTTTAAGGTTTAAAACCCTAATGCTAACTAAAAGGAAAAAGTTCAGTTTAGGGTTTAAAACCCTAATGCTGACTGAAAGGAAAAGTTAAGTTTAGGGTTTAAAATCCTAATGCTGACTGAAAGGAAAAGTTCAGTTTAGGGTTTAAAACCCTAATGCTAACTGAAAGGAAAAGATCAGTTTAGGGTTTAAAACCCTAATGCTGACTGAAAGGAAAAGTTCAGTTTAGGGTTTAAAACCCTACTGCTGAATGAAAGGAAAAGTTTAGTTGATGGTTTAAAACCCTAATGCTGACTGAAAGGAAAAGTTCAGTTTAGGGTTTAAAACCCTATGCTGACTAAAGGGAAAGAGTTCAGTTTAGGGTTTAAAACCCTAATGCTGACTGAAAGAAAAAGTTCTGTTTAGGGTTTTAAAACCCTAATGCTGACTAAAGGGAAAGAGTTCAGTTTAGGGTTTAAAACCCTAATGCTGACTGAAAGGAAAAGAGTTCAGTTTAGGGTTTAAAACCCTAATGCTGACTGAAAGGAAAAGTTCAGTTTAGGGTTTAAAACCCTAATGCTGACTAAAGGGAAAGAGTTCAGTT
Organism: Nicotiana tabacum; assembly: GCF_000715075.1. NCBI lineage: Eukaryota > Viridiplantae > Streptophyta > Magnoliopsida > Solanales > Solanaceae > Nicotiana > Nicotiana tabacum. The sequence goes on along the minus strand of NW_027438385.1, from coordinate 27,172 downwards.
TAGGGTTTAAAACCCTAATGCTGACTGAAAGGAAAAGTTCAGTTTAGGGTTTAAAACCCTAATGCTCACTAAAAGGAAAAAGTTCAGTTTAGGGTTTAAAACCCTAATGCTGACTGAAAGGAAAAGTTAAGTTTAGGGTTTAAAATCCTAATGTTGACTGAAAGGAAAAGTTCAGTTTAGGGTTTAAAACCCTAATGCTAACTGAAAGGAAAAGATCAGTTTAGGGTTTAAAACCCTAATGCAGACTGAAAGGAAAACTTCAGTTTAGGGTTTAAAACCCTACTGCTGAATGAAAGGAAAAGTTTAGTTGATGGTTTAAAACCCTAATGCTGACTGAAAGGAAAAGTTCAGTTTAGGGATTAAAACCCTATGCTGACTAAAGGGAAAGAGTTCAGTTTAGGGTTTAAAACCCTAATGCTGACTGAAAGAAAAAGTTCAGTTTAGGGTTTTAAAACCCTAATGCTGACTAAAGGGAAAGAGTTCAGTTTAGGGTTTAAAACCCTAATGCTGACTGAAAGGAAAAGTTCAGTTTAGGGTATAAAACCCTAATGCTGACTGAAAGGAAAAAGTTCAGTTTAGGGTTTAAAACCCTAATGCTGACTAAAAGGAAAGAGTTCAGTTTAGTGTTTAAAACCCTAATGCTGACTGAAAGGAAAAGTTAAGTTTAGGGTTTAAAACCCTACTGCTGACTGAAAGGAAAAGTCCAGTTTAGGGTTTAAAACCCTACTGCTGACTGAAAGGAAAAAGTTCAGTTTAGGGTTTAAAACCCTAATGCTGACTAAAGGGAAAGAGTTCAGTTTAGGGTTTAAAACCCTAATGCTGACTGAAAGGAAAAGTTCAGTTTAGGGTTTAAAACCCTAATGCTGACTGAAAGGAAAAAGTTCAGTTTAGGGTTTAAAACCCTAATGCTAACTATAGGGAAAGAGTTCAGTTTAGGGTTTAAAACACTAATGCTGACTGAAAGGAAAAGTTTAGTTTAGGGTTTAAAACCCTAATGCTGACTGAAAGGAAAAGATCAGTTTAGGGTTTAAAACCCTAATGCTGACTGAAAGGAAAAGTTCAGTTTAGGGTATAAAACCCTAATGCTGACTGAAAGGAAAAAGTTCAGTTTAGGGTTTAAAACCCTAATGCTGACTAAAAGGAAAGAGTTCAGTTTAGTGTTTAAAACCCTAATGCTGACTGAAAGGAAAAGTTAAGTTTAGGGTTTAAAACCCTACTGCTGACTGAAAGGAAAAGTTCAGTTTAGGGTTTAAAACCCTACTGCTGACTGAAAGGAAAAAGTTCAGTTTAGGGTTTAAAACCCTAATGCTGACTAAAGGGAAAGAGTTCAGTTTAGGGTTTAAAACCCTAATGCTGACTGAAAGGAAAAGTTCAGTTTAGGGTTTAAAACCCTAATGCTGACTGAAAGGAAAAAGTTCAGTTTAGGGTTTAAAACCCTAATGCTGACTATAGGGAAAGAGTTCAGTTTAGGGTTTAAAACCCTAATGCTGACTGAAAGGAAAAGTTTAGTTTAGGGTTTAAAACCCTAATGCTGACTGAAAGGAAAAGTTCAATTTAGGGTTTAAAACCCTACTGCTGACTGAAAAGAATAGTTCAGTTTAGGGTTTTAAAACCCTAATGCTGTCTAAAGGGAAAGAGTTCAGTTTAGGGTTTAAAACTCTAATGCTGTCTAAAGGGAAAGAGTTCAGTTTAGGGTTTAAAACCCTAATGCTGACTGAAAGGAAAAAGTTCAGTTTAGGGTTTAAAACCCTAATGCTGACTAAAGGGAAAGAGTTCAGTTTAGGGTTTAAAACCCTAATGTTGACTGAAAGGAAAAGTTCAGTTTAGGGTTTAAAACCCTAATACTGACTGAATGAAAAAAGTTCAGTTTAGGGTTTAAAACCCTAATGCTGACTGAAAGGAAAAGTTCAGTTTAAGGTTTAAAACCCTAATGCTAACTAAAAGGAAAAAGTTCAGTTTAGGGTTTAAAACCCTAATGCTGACTGAAAGGAAAAGTTAAGTTTAGGGTTTAAAATCCTAATGCTGACTGAAAGGAAAAGTTCAGTTTAGGGTTTAAAACCCTAATGCTAACTGAAAGGAAAAGATCAGTTTAGGGTTTAAAACCCTAATGCTGACTGAAAGGAAAAGTTCAGTTTAGGGTTTAAAACCCTACTGCTGAATGAAAGGAAAAGTTTAGTTGATGGTTTAAAACCCTAATGCTGACTGAAAGGAAAAGTTCAGTTTAGGGTTTAAAACCCTATGCTGACTAAAGGGAAAGAGTTCAGTTTAGGGTTTAAAACCCTAATGCTGACTGAAAGGAAAAAGTTCAGTTTAGGGTTTAAAACCCTAATGCTGACTAAAGGGAAAGAGTTCAGTTTAGGGTTTAAAACCCTAATGTTGACTGAAAGGAAAAGTTCAGTTTAGGGTTTAAAACCCTAATACTGACTGAATGAAAAAAGTTCAGTTTAGGGTTTAAAACCCTAATGCTGACTGAAAGGAAAAGTTCAGTTTAAGGTTTAAAACCCTAATGCTAACTAAAAGGAAAAAGTTCAGTTTAGGGTTTAAAACCCTAATGCTGACTGAAAGGAAAAGTTAAGTTTAGGGTTTAAAATCCTAATGCTGACTGAAAGGAAAAGTTCAGTTTAGGGTTTAAAACCCTAATGCTAACTGAAAGGAAAAGATCAGTTTAGGGTTTAAAACCCTAATGCTGACTGAAAGGAAAAGTTCAGTTTAGGGTTTAAAACCCTACTGCTGAATGAAAGGAAAAGTTTAGTTGATGGTTTAAAACCCTAATGCTGACTGAAAGGAAAAGTTCAGTTTAGGGTTTAAAACCCTATGCTGACTAAAGGGAAAGAGTTCAGTTTAGGGTTTAAAACCCTAATGCTGACTGAAAGAAAAAGTTCTGTTTAGGGTTTTAAAACCCTAATGCTGACTAAAGGGAAAGAGTTCAGTTTAGGGTTTAAAACCCTAATGCTGACTGAAAGGAAAAGAGTTCAGTTTAGGGTTTAAAACCCTAATGCTGACTGAAAGGAAAAGTTCAGTTTAGGGTTTAAAACCCTAATGCTGACTAAAGGGAAAGAGTTCAGTTTAGGGTTTAAAACCCTAATGCTGACTGAAAGGAAAAGTTCAGTTTAGGGTTTAAAACCCTAATGCTCACTAAAAGGAAAAAGTTCAGTTTAGGGTTTAAAACCCTAATGCTGACTGAAAGGAAAAGTTAAGTTTAGGGTTTAAAATCCTAATGTTGACTGAAAGGAAAAGTTCAGTTTAGGGTTTAAAACCCTAATGCTAACTGAAAGGAAAAGATCAGTTTAGGGTTTAAAACCCTAATGCAGACTGAAAGGAAAACTTCAGTTTAGGGTTTAAAACCCTACTGCTGAATGAAAGGAAAAGTTTAGTTGATGGTTTAAAACCCTAATGCTGACTGAAAGGAAAAGTTCAGTTTAGGGATTAAAACCCTATGCTGACTAAAGGGAAAGAGTTCAGTTTAGGGTTTAAAACCCTAATGCTGACTGAAAGAAAAAGTTCAGTTTAGGGTTTTAAAACCCTAATGCTGACTAAAGGGAAAGAGTTCAGTTTAGGGTTTAAAACCCTAATGCTGACTGAAAGGAAAAGTTCAGTTTAGGGTATAAAACCCTAATGCTGACTGAAAGGAAAAAGTTCAGTTTAGGGTTTAAAACCCTAATGCTGACTAAAAGGAAAGAGTTCAGTTTAGTGTTTAAAACCCTAATGCTGACTGAAAGGAAAAGTTAAGTTTAGGGTTTAAAACCCTACTGCTGACTGAAAGGAAAAGTCCAGTTTAGGGTTTAAAACCCTACTGCTGACTGAAAGGAAAAAGTTCAGTTTAGGGTTTAAAACCCTAATGCTGACTAAAGGGAAAGAGTTCAGTTTAGGGTTTAAAACCCTAATGCTGACTGAAAGGAAAAGTTCAGTTTAGGGTTTAAAACCCTAATGCTGACTGAAAGGAAAAAGTTCAGTTTAGGGTTTAAAACCCTAATGCTAACTATAGGGAAAGAGTTCAGTTTAGGGTTTAAAACACTAATGCTGACTGAAAGGAAAAGTTTAGTTTAGGGTTTAAAACCCTAATGCTGACTGAAAGGAAAAGATCAGTTTAGGGTTTAAAACCCTAATGCTGACTGAAAGGAAAAGTTCAGTTTAGGGTATAAAACCCTAATGCTGACTGAAAGGAAAAAGTTCAGTTTAGGGTTTAAAACCCTAATGCTGACTAAAAGGAAAGAGTTCAGTTTAGTGTTTAAAACCCTAATGCTGACTGAAAGGAAAAGTTAAGTTTAGGGTTTAAAACCCTACTGCTGACTGAAAGGAAAAGTTCAGTTTAGGGTTTAAAACCCTACTGCTGACTGAAAGGAAAAAGTTCAGTTTAGGGTTTAAAACCCTAATGCTGACTAAAGGGAAAGAGTTCAGTTTAGGGTTTAAAACCCTAATGCTGACTGAAAGGAAAAGTTCAGTTTAGGGTTTAAAACCCTAATGCTGACTGAAAGGAAAAAGTTCAGTTTAGGGTTTAAAACCCTAATGCTGACTATAGGGAAAGAGTTCAGTTTAGGGTTTAAAACCCTAATGCTGACTGAAAGGAAAAGTTTAGTTTAGGGTTTAAAACCCTAATGCTGACTGAAAGGAAAAGTTCAATTTAGGGTTTAAAACCCTACTGCTGACTGAAAAGAATAGTTCAGTTTAGGGTTTTAAAACCCTAATGCTGTCTAAAGGGAAAGAGTTCAGTTTAGGGTTTAAAACTCTAATGCTGTCTAAAGGGAAAGAGTTCAGTTTAGGGTTTAAAACCCTAATGCTGACTGAAAGGAAAAAGTTCAGTTTAGGGTTTAAAACCCTAATGCTGACTAAAGGGAAAGAGTTCAGTTTAGGGTTTAAAACCCTAATGTTGACTGAAAGGAAAAGTTCAGTTTAGGGTTTAAAACCCTAATACTGACTGAATGAAAAAAGTTCAGTTTAGGGTTTAAAACCCTAATGCTGACTGAAAGGAAAAGTTCAGTTTAAGGTTTAAAACCCTAATGCTAACTAAAAGGAAAAAGTTCAGTTTAGGGTTTAAAACCCTAATGCTGACTGAAAGGAAAAGTTAAGTTTAGGGTTTAAAATCCTAATGCTGACTGAAAGGAAAAGTTCAGTTTAGGGTTTAAAACCCTAATGCTAACTGAAAGGAAAAGATCAGTTTAGGGTTTAAAACCCTAATGCTGACTGAAAGGAAAAGTTCAGTTTAGGGTTTAAAACCCTACTGCTGAATGAAAGGAAAAGTTTAGTTGATGGTTTAAAACCCTAATGCTGACTGAAAGGAAAAGTTCAGTTTAGGGTTTAAAACCCTATGCTGACTAAAGGGAAAGAGTTCAGTTTAGGGTTTAAAACCCTAATGCTGACTGAAAGAAAAAGTTCTGTTTAGGGTTTTAAAACCCTAATGCTGACTAAAGGGAAAGAGTTCAGTTTAGGGTTTAAAACCCTAATGCTGACTGAAAGGAAAAGAGTTCAGTTTAGGGTTTAAAACCCTAATGCTGACTGAAAGGAAAAGTTCAGTTTAGGGTTTAAAACCCTAATGCTGACTAAAGGGAAAGAGTTCAGTTTAGGGTTTAAAACCCTAATGCTGACTGAAAGGAAAAGTTCAGTTTAGGGTTTAAAACCCTAATGCTCACTAAAAGGAAAAAGTTCAGTTTAGGGTTTAAAACCCTAATGCTGACTGAAAGGAAAAGTTAAGTTTAGGGTTTAAAATCCTAATGTTGACTGAAAGGAAAAGTTCAGTTTAGGGTTTAAAACCCTAATGCTAACTGAAAGGAAAAGATCAGTTTAGGGTTTAAAACCCTAATGCAGACTGAAAGGAAAACTTCAGTTTAGGGTTTAAAACCCTACTGCTGAATGAAAGGAAAAGTTTAGTTGATGGTTTAAAACCCTAATGCTGACTGAAAGGAAAAGTTCAGTTTAGGGATTAAAACCCTATGCTGACTAAAGGGAAAGAGTTCAGTTTAGGGTTTAAAACCCTAATGCTGACTGAAAGAAAAAGTTCAGTTTAGGGTTTTAAAACCCTAATGCTGACTAAAGGGAAAGAGTTCAGTTTAGGGTTTAAAACCCTAATGCTGACTGAAAGGAAAAGTTCAGTTTAGGGTATAAAACCCTAATGCTGACTGAAAGGAAAAAGTTCAGTTTAGGGTTTAAAACCCTAATGCTGACTAAAAGGAAAGAGTTCAGTTTAGTGTTTAAAACCCTAATGCTGACTGAAAGGAAAAGTTAAGTTTAGGGTTTAAAACCCTACTGCTGACTGAAAGGAAAAGTCCAGTTTAGGGTTTAAAACCCTACTGCTGACTGAAAGGAAAAAGTTCAGTTTAGGGTTTAAAACCCTAATGCTGACTAAAGGGAAAGAGTTCAGTTTAGGGTTTAAAACCCTAATGCTGACTGAAAGGAAAAGTTCAGTTTAGGGTTTAAAACCCTAATGCTGACTGAAAGGAAAAAGTTCAGTTTAGGGTTTAAAACCCTAATGCTAACTATAGGGAAAGAGTTCAGTTTAGGGTTTAAAACACTAATGCTGACTGAAAGGAAAAGTTTAGTTTAGGGTTTAAAACCCTAATGCTGACTGAAAGGAAAAGTTCAATTTAGGGTTTAAAACCCTACTGCTGACTGAAAAGAAAAGTTCAGTTTAGGGTTTAAAACCCTACTGCTGACTGAAAGGAAAAGTTCAGTTTAGGGTTTAAAACCCTAATGCTGACTAAAGGGAAAGAGTTCAGTTTAGGGTTTAAAACCCTAATGCTGACTGAAAGGAAAAGTTCAATTTAGGGTTTAAAACCCTAATGCTGACTAAAGGGAAAGAGTTCAGTTTAGGGTTTAAAACCCTAATGCTGACTACAGGGAAAGAGTTCAGTTTAGGGTTTAAAACCCTAATGCTGACTGAAAGGAAAAGTTCAGTTTAGGGTTAAAACCCTAATGCTGACTAAAGGGAAAGAGTTCAGTTTAGGGTTTAAAACACTAATGCTGACTGAAAGGAAAAGTTCAGTTTAGGGTTTAAAACCCTAATGCTGACTGAAAGGAAAAAGTTCAGTTTAGGGTTTAAAACCCTAATGCTGACTAAAGGGAAAGAGTTCAGTTTAGGGTTTAAAACCCTAATGTTGACTGAAAGGAAAAGTTCAGTTTAGGGTTTAAAACCTTAATGCTGACTAAAGGGAAAGAGTTCAGTTTAGGGTTTAAAACCATAATGCTGACTGAAAGGAAAACTTCAGTTTAGGGTTTAAAACCCTAATGCTGACTGAAAGGAAAAGTTCAGTTTAGGGTTTTAAAACCCTAATGCTGACTAAAGGGAAAGAGTTCAGTTTAGGGTTTAAAACCCTAATGCTGACTGAAAGGAAAATTTCAGTTTAGGGTTTTAAAACCCTAATGCTGACTAAAGGGAAAGAGTTCAGTTTAGGGTTTAAAACCCTAATGCTGACTGAAAGGAAAAGTTCAGTTTAGGGTTTAAAACCCTATGCTGACTAAAGGTAAAGAGTTCAGTTTAGGGTTTAAAACCCTAATGCTGACTGAAAGGAAAAGTTCAGTTTAGGGTTTTAAAACCCTAATGCTGACTGAAAGGAAAAGTTCAGTTTAGGGTTTAAAACCCTAATGCTGACTGAAAGAAAAAGTTCAGTTTAGGGTTTAAAACCCTAATGCTGACTAAAGGGAAAGAGTTGAGTTTAGTGTTTAAAACCCTAATGCTGACTGAAAGGAAAAGTTCAGTTTAGGGTTTAAAACCCTACTGCTGACTTAAAGGAAAAGTTCAGTTTAGGGTTTAAAACCCTAATGCTGACTAAAGGGAAAGAGTTCGGTTTAGGGTTTAAAACCCTAATGCTGACTGAAAGGAAAAGTTCAGTTTAGGGTTTAAAACCCTAATGTTGACTAAAGAGAAAGAGTTCAGTTTAGGGTTTAAAACCCTAAGGCTGACTAAAGGGAAAGAGTTCAGTTTAGGGTTTAAAACCCTAATGCTGACTGATAGGAAAAGAGTTCAGTTTAGGGTTTAAAACCCTAATGCTGACTGAAAGGAAAAGTTCAGTTTAGGGTTTAAAACCCTAATGCTGACTAAAGGGAAAGAGTTCAGTTTAGGGTTTAAAACCCTAATGCTGACTGAATGGAAAAGTTCAGTTTAGGGTTTTAAAACCCTAATGCTGACTAAAGGGAAAGAGTTCAGTTTAGGGTTTAAAACCCTAATGCTGACTGAAAGGAAAAGTTCAGTTTAGGGTTTTAAAACCCTAATGCTGACTAAAGGGAAAGTGTTCAGTTTAGGGTTTAAAACCCTAATGCTGACTGAAAGGAAAAGTTCAGTTTAGGGTTTAAAACCCTAATGCTGACTAAAGGGAAAGAGTTCAGTTTAGGGTTTAAAACCCTAATGGTGACTGAAAGGAAAAGTTCAGTTTAGGGTTTTAAAACCCTAATGCTGTCTAAAGGGAAAGAGTTCAGTTTAGGGTTTAAAACCCTAATGCTGACTGAAAGGAAAAAGTTCAGTTTAGGGTTTAAAAACCTAATGCTGACTAAAGGGAAAGAGTTCAGTTTAGGGTTTAAAACCCTAATGTTGACTGAAAGGAAAAGTTCAGTTTAGGGTTTAAAACCCTAATACTGACTGAATGGAAAAAGTTCAGTTTAGGGTTTAAAACCCTAATGCTGACTGAAAGGAAAAGTTCAGTTTAGGGTTTAAAACCCTAATGCTAACTAAAAGGAAAAAGTTCAGTTTAGGGTTTAAAACCCTAATGCTGACTGAAAGGAAAAGTTAAGTTTAGGGTTTAAAATCCTAATGCTGACTGAAAGGAAAAGTTCAGTTTAGGGTTTAAAACCCTAATGCTAACTGAAAGGAAAAGATCAGTTTAGGGTTTAAAACCCTAATGCTGACTGAAAGGAAAAGTTCAGTTTAGGGTTTAAAACCCTACTGCTGAATGAAAGGAAAAGTTTAGTTGATGGTTTAAAACCCTAATGCTGACTGAAAGGAAAAGTTCAGTTTAGGGTTTAAAACCCTATGCTGACTAAAGGGAAAGAGTTCAGTTTAGGGTTTAAAACCCTAATGCTGACTGAAAGAAAAAGTTCAGTTTAGGGTTTTAAAACCCTAATGCTGACTAAAGGGAAAGAGTTCAGTTTAGGGTTTAAAACCCTAATGCTGACTGAAAGGAAAAGAGTTCAGTTTAGGGTTTAAAACCCTAATGCTGACTGAAAGGAAAAGTTCAGTTTAGGGTTTAAAACCCTAATGCTGACTAAAAGGAAAGAGTTCAGTTTAGGGTTTAAAACCCTAATGCTGACTAAAAGGAAAAGTTCAGTTTAGGGTTTTAAAACCCTAATGCTGACTAAAGGGAAAGAGTTCAGTTTAGGGTTTAAAACCCTAATGCTGACTGAAAGGAAAAGTTCAGTTTAGGGTTTTAAAACCCTAATGCTGACTAAAGGGAAAGTGTTCAGCTTAGGGTTTAAAACCTTAATGTTGACTGAAAGGAAAAGTTCAGTTTAGGGTTTAAAACCCTAATGCTGACTAAAGGGAAAGAGTTCAGTTTAGGGTTTAAAACCCTAATGCTGACTGAAAGGAAAAGTTCAGTTTAGGGTTTTAAAACCCTAATGCTGACTAAAGGGAAAGAGTTCAGTTTAGGGTTTAAAACCCTAATGCTGACTGAAAGGAAAAAGTTCAGTTTAGGGTTTAAAACCCTAATGCTGACTAAAGGGAAAGAGTTTAGTTTAGGGTTTAAAACCCTAATGTTGACTGAAAGGAAAAGTTCAGTTTAGGGTTTAAAACCCTAATACTGACTGAATGGAAAAAGTTCAGTTTAGGGTTTAAAACCCTAATGCTGACTGAAAGGAAAAGTTCAGTTTAGGGTTTAAAACCCTAATGCTAACTAAAAGGAAAAAGTTCAGTTTAGGGTTTAAAACCCTAATGCTGACTGAAAGGAAAAGTTAAGTTTAGGGTTTAAAATCCTAATGCTGACTGAAAGGAAAAGTTCAGTTTAGGGTTTAAAACCCTAATGCTAACTGAAAGGAAAAGATCAGTTTAGGGTTTAAAACCCTAATGCTGACTGAAAGGAAAAGTTCAGTTTAGGGTTTAAAACCCTACTGCTGAATGAAAGGAAAAGTTTAGTTGATGGTTTAAAACCCTAATGCTGACTGAAAGGAAAAGTTCAGTTTAGGGTTTAAAACCCTATGCTGACTAAAGGAAAAGAGTTCAGTTTAGGGTTTAAAACCCTAATGCTGACTGAAAGAAAAAGTTCAGTTTAGGGTTTTAAAACCCTAATGCTGACTAAAGGGAAAGAGTTCAGTTTAGGGTTTAAAACCCTAATGCTGACTGAAAGGAAAAGTTCAGTTTAGGGTTTAAAACCCTAATGCTGACTGAAAGGAAAAAGTTCAGTTTAGGGTTTAAAACCCTAATGCTGACTAAAGGGAAAGAGTTCAGTTTAGTGTTTAAAACCCTAATGCTGACTGAAAGGAAAAGTTCAGTTTAGGGTTTAAAACCCTACTGCTGACTGAAAGGAAAAGTTCAGTTTAGGGTTTAAAACCCTACTGCTGACTGAAAGGAAAAAGTTCAGTTTAGGGTTTAAAACCCTAATGCTGACTAAAGGGAAAGAGTTCAGTTTAGGTTTTAAAACCCTAATGCTGACTTAAAGGAAAAGTTCAGTTTAGGGTTTAAAACCCTAATGCTGACTGAAAGGAAAAAGTTCAGTTTAGGGTTTAAAACCCTAATGCTAACTATAGGGAAAGAGTTCAGTTTAGGGTTTAAAACCCTAATGCTGACTGAAAGGAAAAGTTTAGTTTAGGGTTTAAAACCCTAATGCTGACTGAAAGGAAAAGTTCAGTTTAGGGTTTAAAACCCTACTGCTGACTGAAAAGAAAAGTTCAGTTTAGGGTTTAAAACCCTAATGCTGACTGAAAGGAAAAGTTCAGTTTAGGGTTTAAAACCCTAATGCTGACTAAAGGGAAAGAGTTCAGTTTAGGGTTTAAAACCCTAATGCTGACTGAATGGAAAAGTTCAGTTTAGGGTTTTAAAACCCTAATGCTGACTAAAGGGAAAGAGTTCAGTTTAGGGTTTAAAACCCTAATGCTGACTGAAAGGAAAAGTTCAGTTTAGGGTTTTAAAACCCTAATGCTGACTAAAGGGAAAGTGTTCAGTTTAGGGTTTAAAACCCTAATGCTGACTGAAAGGAAAAGTTCAGTTTAGGGTTTAAAACCCTAATGCTGACTAAAGGGAAAGAGTTCAGTTTAGGGTTTAAAACCCTAATGCTGACTGAAAGGAAAAGTTCAGTTTAGGGTTTTAAAACCCTAATGCTGTCTAAAGGGAAAGAGTTCAGTTTAGGGTTTAAAACCCTAATGCTGACTGAAAGGAAAAAGTTCAGTTTAGGGTTTAAAACCCTAATGCTGACTAAAGGGAAAAAGTTCAGTTTAGGGTTTAAAACCCTAATGTTGACTGAAAGGAAAAGTTCAGTTTAGGGTTTAAAACCCTAATACTGACTGAATGGAAAAAGTTCAGTTTAGGGTTTAAAACCCTAATGCTGACTGAAAGGAAAAGTTCAGTTTAGGGTTTAAAACCCTAATGCTAACTAAAAGGAAAAAGTTGAGTTTAGTGTTTAAAACCCTAATGCTGACTGAAAGGAAAAGTTCAGTTTAGGGTTTAAAACCCTACTGCTGACTTAAAGGAAAAGTTCAGTTTAGGGTTTAAAGCCCTAATGCTGACTAAAGGGAAAGAGTTCAGTTTAGGGTTTAAAACCCTAATGCTGACTGAAAGGAAAAGTTCAGTTTAGGGTTTAAAACCCTAATGTTGACTAAAGAGAAAGAGTTCAGTTTAGGGTTTAAAACCCTAAGGCTTACTAAAGGGAAAGAGTTCAGTTTAGGGTTTAAAACCCTAATGCTGACTGATAGGAAAAGAGCTCAGTTTAGGGTTTAAAACCCTAATGCTGACTGAAAGGAAAAGTTCAGTTTAGGGTTTAAAACCCTAATGCTGACTAAAGGGAAAGAGTTCAGTTTAGGGTTTAAAACCCTAATGCTGACTGAATGGAAAAGTTCAGTTTAGGGTTTTAAAACCCTAATGCTGACTAAAGGGAAAGAGTTCAGTTTAGGGTTTAAAACCCTAATGCTGACTGAAAGGAAAAGTTCAGTTTAGGGTTTTAAAACCCTAATGCTGACTAAAGGGAAAGTGTTCAGTTTAGGGTTTAAAACCCTAATGCTGACTGAAAGGAAAAGTTCAGTTTAGGGTTTAAAACCCTAATGCTGACTAAAGGGAAAGAGTTCAGTTTAGGGTTTAAAACCCTAATGCTGACTGAAAGGAAAAGTTCAGTTTAGGGTTTTAAAACCCTAATGCTGTCTAAAGGGAAAGAGTTCAGTTTAGGGTTTAAAACCCTAATGCTGACTGAAAGGAAAAAGTTCAGTTTAAGGTTTAAAACCCTAATGCTGACTAAAGGGAAAGAGTTCAGTTTAGGGTTTAAAACCCTAATGTTGACTGAAAGGAAAAGTTCAGTTTAGGGTTTAAAACCCTAATACTGACTGAATGGAAAAAGTTCAGTTTAGGGTTTAAAACCCTAATGCTGACTGAAAGGAAAAGTTCAGTTTAGGGTTTAAAACCCTAATGCTAACTAAAAGGAAAAAGTTCAGTTTAGGGTTTAAAACCCTAATGCTGACTGAAAGGAAAAGTTAAGTTTAGGGTTTAAAATCCTAATGCTGACTGAAAGGAAAAGTTCAGTTTAGGGTTTAAAACCCTAATGCTAACTGAAAGGAAAAGATCAGTTTAGGGTTTAAAACCCTAATGCTGACTGAAAGGAAAAGTTCAGTTTAGGGTTTAAAACCCTACTGCTGAATGAAAGGAAAAGTTTAGTTGATGGTTTAAAACCCTAATGCTGACTGAAAGGAAAAGTTCAGTTTAGGGTTTAAAACCCTATGCTGACTAAAGGGAAAGAGTTCAGTTTAGGGTTTAAAACCCTAATGCTGACTGAAAGAAAAAGTTCAGTTTAGGGTTTTAAAACCCTAATGCTGACTAAAGGGAAAGAGTTCAGTTTAGGGTTTAAAACCCTAATGCTGACTGAAAGGAAAAGAGTTCAGTTTAGGGTTTAAAACCCTAATGCTGACTGAAAGGAAAAGTTCAGTTTAGGGTTTAAAACCCTAATGCTGACTAAAAGGAAAGAGTTCAGTTTAGGGTTTAAAACCCTAATGCTGACTGAAAGGAAAAGTTCAGTTTAGGGTTTTAAAACCCTAATGCTGACTAAAGGGAAAGAGTTCAGTTTAGGGTTTAAAACCCTAATGCTGACTGAAAGGAAAAGTTCAGTTTAGGGTTTTAAAACCCTAATGCTGACTAAAGGGAAAGTGTTCAGCTTAGGGTTTAAAACCTTAATGTTGACTGAAAGGAAAAGTTCAGTTTAGGGTTTAAAACCCTAATGCTGACTAAAGGGAAAGAGTTCAGTTTAGGGTTTAAAACCCTAATGCTGACTTAAAGGAAAAGTTCAGTTTAGGGTTTTAAAACCCTAATGCTGACTAAAGGGAAAGAGTTCAGTTTAGGGTTTAAAACCCTAATGCTGACTGAAAGGAAAAAGTTCAGTTTAGGGTTTAAAACCCTAATGCTGACTAAAGGGAAAGAGTTTAGTTTAGGGTTTAAAACCCTAATGTTGACTGAAAGGAAAAGTTCAGTTTAGGGTTTAAAACCCTAATACTGACTGAATGGAAAAAGTTCAGTTTAGGGTTTAAAACCCTAATGCTGACTGAAAGGAAAAGTTCAGTTTAGGGTTTAAAACCCTAATGCTAACTAAAAGGAAAAAGTTCAGTTTAGGGTTTAAAACCCTAATGCTGACTAAAAGGAAAAGTTAAGTTTAGGGTTTAAAATCCTAATGCTGACTGAAAGGAAAAGTTCAATTTAGGGTTTAAAACCCTAATGCTAACTGAAAGGAAAAGATCAGTTTAGGGTTTAAAACCCTAATGCTGACTGAAAGGAAAAGTTCAGTTTAGGGTTTAAAACCCTACTGCTGAATGAAAGGAAAAGTTTAGTTGATGGTTTAAAACCCTAATGCTGACTGAAAGGAAAAGTTCAGTTTAGGGTTTAAAACCCTATGCTGACTAAAGGGAAAGAGTTCAGTTTAGGGTTTAAAACCCTAATGCTGACTGAAAGAAAAAGTTCAGTTTAGGGTTTTAAAACCCTAATGCTGACTAAAGGGAAAGAGTTCAGTTTAGGGTTTAAAACCCTAATGCTGACTGAAAGGAAAAGTTCAGTTTAGGGTTTAAAACCCTAATGCTGACTGAAAGGAAAAAGTTCAGTTTAGGGTTTAAAACCCTAATGCTGACTAAAGGGAAAGAGTTCAGTTTAGTGTTTAAAACCCTAATGCTGACTGAAAGGAAAAGTTCAGTTTAGGGTTTAAAAACCTACTGCTGACTGAAAGGAAAAGTTCAGTTTAGGGTTTAAAACCCTACTGTTGACTGAAAGGAAAAAGTTCAGTTTAGGGTTTAAAACGCTAATGCTGACTAAAGGGAAAGAGTTCAGTTTAGGTTTTAAAACCCTAATGCTGACTGAAAGGAAAAGTTCAGTTTAGGGTTTAAAACCCTAATGCTGACTGAAAGGAAAAAGTTCAGTTTAGGGTTTAAAACCCTAATGCTGACTATAGGGAAAGAGTTCAGTTTAGGGTTTAAAACCCTAATGCTGAATGAAAGGAAAAGTTTAGTTTAGGGTTTAAAACCCTAATGCTGACTGAAAGGAAAAGTTCAGTTTAGGGTTTAAAACCCTACTGCTGACTGAAAAGAAAAGTTCAGTTTAGGGTTTAAAACCCTACTGCTGACTGAAAGGAAAAGTTCAGTTTAGGGTTTAAAACCCTAATGCTGACTAAAGGGAAAGAGTTCAGTTTAGGGTTTAAAACCCTAATGCTGACTGAAAGGAAAAGTTCAGTTTAGGGTTTAAAACCCTAATGCTGACTAAAGGGAAAGAGTTCAGTTTAGGGTTTAAAACCCTAATGCTGACTAAAGGGAAAGAGTTTAGTTTAGGGTTTAAAACCCTAATGCTGACTGAAAGGAAAAGTTCAGCTTAGGGTTAAAACCCTAATGCTGACTAAAGGGAAAGAGTTCAGTTTAGGGTTTAAAACACTAATGCTGACTGAAAGGAAAAGTTCAGTTTAGGGTTTAAAACCCTAATGCTGACTGAAAGGAAAAAGTTCAGTTTAGGGTTTAAAACCCTAATGCTGACTAAAGGGAAAGAGTTCAGTTTAGGGTTTAAAACCCTAATGTTGACTGAAAGGAAAACTTCAGTTTAGGGTTTAAAACCTTAATGCTGACTAAAGGGAAAGAGTTCAGTTTAGGGTTTAAAACCCTAATGCTAACTGAAAGGAAAACTTCAGTTTAGGGTTTAAAACCCTAATGCTGACTGAAAGGAAAAGTTCAGTTTAGGGTTTAAAACCCTACTGCTGACTGAAAAGAAAAGTTCAGTTTAGGGTTTAAAACCCTACTGCTGACTGAAAGGAAAAGTTCAGTTTAGGGTTTAAAACCCTAATGCTGACTAAAGGGAAAGAGTTCAGTTTAGGGTTTAAAACCCTAATGCTGACTGAAAGGAAAAGTTCAGTTTAGGGTTTAAAACCCTAATGCTAACTAAAGGGAAAGAGTTCAGTTTAGGGTTTAAAACCCTAATGCTGACTAAAGGGAAAGAGTTCAGTTTAGGGTTTAAAACCCTAATGCTGACTGAAAGGAAAAGTTCAGCTTAGGGTTAAAACCCTAATGCTGACTAAAGGGAAAGAGTTCAGTTTAGGGTTTAAAACACTAATGCTGACTGAAAGGAAAAGTTCAGTTTAGGGTTTAAAACCCTAATGCTGACTGAAAGGAAAAAGTTCAGTTTAGGGTTTAAAACCCTAATGCTGACTAAAGGGAAAGAGTTCAGTTTAGGGTTTAAAACCCTAATGTTGACTGAAAGGAAAACTTCAGTTTAGGGTTTAAAACCTTAATGCTGACTAAAGGGAAAGAGTTCAGTTTAGGGTTTAAAACCCTAATGCTAACTGAAAGGAAAACTTCAGTTTAGGGTTTAAAACCCTAATGCTGACTGAAAGGAAAAGTTCAGTTTAGGGTTTAAAACCCTAATGCTGACTGAAAGGAAAAAGTTCAGTTTAGGGTTTAAAACCCTAATGCTGACTAAAGGGAAAGAGTTCAGTTTAGTGTTTAAAACCCTAATGCTGACTGAAAGGAAAAGTTCAGTTTAGGGTTTAAAAACCTACTGCTGACTGAAAGGAAAAGTTCAGTTTAGGGTTTAAAACCCTACTGTTGACTGAAAGGAAAAAGTTCAGTTTAGGGTTTAAAACGCTAATGCTGACTAAAGGGAAAGAGTTCAGTTTAGGTTTTAAAACCCTAATGCTGACTGAAAGGAAAAGTTCAGTTTAGGGTTTAAAACCCTAATGCTGACTGAAAGGAAAAAGTTCAGTTTAGGGTTTAAAACCCTAATGCTGACTATAGGGAAAGAGTTCAGTTTAGGGTTTAAAACCCTAATGCTGACTGAAAGGAAAAGTTTAGTTTAGGGTTTAAAACCCTAATGCTGACTGAAAGGAAAAGTTCAGTTTAGGGTTTAAAACCCTACTGCTGACTGAAAAGAAAAGTTCAGTTTAGGGTTTAAAACCCTACTGCTGACTGAAAGGAAAAGTTCAGTTTAGGGTTTAAAACCCTAATGCTGACTAAAGGGAAAGAGTTCAGTTTAGGGTTTAAAACCCTAATGCTGACTGAAAGGAAAAGTTCAGTTTAGGGTTTAAAACCCTAATGCTGACTAAAGGGAAAGAGTTCAGTTTAGGGTTTAAAACCCTAATGCTGACTAAAGGGAAAGAGTTCAGTTTAGGGTTTAAAACCTTAATGCTGACTGAAAGGAAAAGTTCAGCTTAGGGTTAAAACCCTAATGCTGACTAAAGGGAAAGAGTTCAGTTTAGGGTTTAAAACACTAATGCTGACTGAAAGGAAAAGTTCAGTTTAGGGTTTAAAACCCTAATGCTGACTGAAAGGAAAAAGTTCAGTTTAGGGTTTAAAACCCTAATGCTGACTAAAGGGAAAGAGTTCAGTTTAGGGTTTAAAACCCTAATGTTGACTGAAAGGAAAACTTCAGTTTAGGGTTTAAAACCTTAATGCTGACTAAAGGGAAAGAGTTCAGTTTAGGGTTTAAAACCCTAATGCTAACTGAAAGGAAAACTTCAGTTTAGGGTTTAAAACCCTAATGCTGACTGAAAGGAAAAGTTCAGTTTAGGGTTTTAAAACCCTAATGCTGACTAAAGGGAAAGTGTTCAGTTTAGGGTTTAAAACCCTAATGCTGACTGAAAGGAAAAGTTCAGTTTAGGGTTTAAAACCCTAATGCTGACTAAAGGGAAAGAGTTCAGTTTAGGGTTTAAAACCCTAATGTTGACTGAAAGGAAAAGTTCAGTTTAGGGTTTTAAAACCCTAATGCTGACTAAAGGGAAAGAGTTCAGTTTAGGGTTTAAAACCCTAATGCTGACTGAAAGGAAAAAGTTCAGTTTAGGGCTTAAAACCCTAATGCTGACTGAAAGGAAAAGTTCAGTTTAGGGTTTAAAACCCTAATGCTGACTGAAAGGAAAAGTTCAGTTTGGGGTTTAAAACCCTAATGCTGACTGAAAGGAAAAAGTTCAGTTTAGGGTTTAAAACCCTAATGCTGACTAAAGGGAAAGAGATCAGTTTAGGGTTTAAAACCCTAATGCTAACTGAAAGGAAAAAGTTCAGTTTAGGGTTTAAAACACTAATGCTGACTCAAGGGAAAGAGTTCAGTTTAGTGTTTAAAACCCTAATGCTGACTGAAAGGAAAAGTTCAGTTTAGGGTTTAAAACCCTAATACTGACTGAAAGGAAAAGTTCAGTTTAGGGTTTAAAACCCTAATGTTGACTAAAGGGAAAGAGATCAGTTTAGGGTTTAAAACCCTAATGCTGACTGAAAGGAAAAGTTCAGTTTAGGGTTTTAAAACCCTAATGCTGACTAAAGGGAAAGAGTTCAGTTTAGGGTTTAAAACCCTAATGCTGACTGAAAGGAAAAGTTCAGTTTAGGGTTTATAACCCTATGCTGACTAAAGGGAAAGAGTTCAGTTTAGGGTTTAAAACCCTAATGCTGACTGAAAGGAAAAGTTCAGTTTAGGGTTTTAAAACCCTAATGCTGACTGAAAGGAAAAGTTCAGTTTAGGGTTTAAAACCCTAATGCTAACTGAAAGGAAAAAGTTCAGTTTAGGGTTTAAAACACTAATGCTGACTAGAGGGAAAGAGTTCAGTTTAGTGTTTAAAACCCTAATGCTGACTGAAAGGAAAAGTTCAGTTTAGGGTTTAAAACCCTACTGCTGACTGAAAGGAAAAGTTCAGTTTAGGGTTTAAAACCCTAATGCTGACTAAAGGGAAAGAGTTCAGTTTAGGGTTTAAAACCCTAATGCTGACTGAAAGGAAAAGTTCAGTTTAGGGTTTAAAACCCTAATGCTGACTAAAGAGAAAGAGTTCAGTTTAGGGTTTAAAACCCTAATGCTGACTGACAGGAAAATTTCAGTTTAGGGTTTTAAAACCCTAATGCTGACTAAAGGGAAAGAGTTCAGTTTAGGGTTTAAAACCCTAATGCTGACTGAAAGGAAAAGTTCAGTTTAGGGTTTATAACCCTATGTTGACTAAAGGGAAAGAGTTCAGTTTAGGGTTTAAAACCCTAATGCTGACTGAAAGGAAAAGTTCAGTTTAGGGTTTTAAAACCCTAATGCTGACTGAAAGGAAAAGTTCAGTTTAGGGTTTAAAACCCTAATGCTGACTGAAAGGAAAAAGTTCAGTTTAGGGTTTAAAACACTAATGCTGACTAAAGGGAAAGAGTTCAGTTTAGTGTTTAAAACCCTAATGCTGACTGAAAGGAAAAGTTCAGATTAGGGTTTAAAACCCTACTGCTGACTGAAAGGAAAAGTTCAGTTTAGGGTTTAAAACCCTAATGCTGACTAAAGGGAAAGAGTTCAGTTTAGGGTTTAAAACCCTAATGCTGACTGAAAGGAAAAGTTCAGTTTAGGGTTTAAAACCCTAATGCTGACTAAAGAGAAAGAGTTCAGTTTAGGGTTTAAAACCCTAATGCTGACTGACAGGAAAATTTCAGTTTAGGGTTTTAAAACCCTAATGCTGACTAAAGGGAAAGAGTTCAGTTTAGGGTTTAAAACCCTAATGCTGACTGAAAGGAAAAGTTCAGTTTAAGGTTTTAAAACCCTAATGCTGACTAAAGGGAAAGTGTTCAGTTTAGGGTTTAAAACCCTAATGCTGACTGAAAGGAAAAGTTCAGTTTAGGGTTTAAAACCCTAATGCTGACTAAAGGGAAAGAGTTCAGTTTAGGGTTTTAAAACCCTAATGCTGACTGAAAGGAAAAGTTCAGTTTAGGGTTTTAAAACCCTAATGCTGACTAAAGGAAAAGAGTTCAGTTTAGGGTTTAAAACCCAAATGCTGACTGAAAGGAAAAGTTCAGTTTAGGGTTTAAAACCCTAATGCTGACTAAAGGGAAAGAGTTCAGTTTAGGGTTTAAAACCCTAATGCTGACTGAAAGGAAAAGTTCAGTTTAGGGTTTTAAAACCCTAATGCTGACTAAAGGGAAAGAGTTCAGTTTAGGGTTTAAAACCCTAATGCTGACTGAAAGGAAAAGTTCAGTTTAGGGTTTAAAACCCTAATGCTGACTAAAGGGAAAGAGTTCAGTTTAGGGTTTAAAACCCTAATGCTGACTGAAAGGAAAAGTTCACTTTAGGGTTTTAAAACCCTAATGCTTACTAAAGGGAAAGAGTTCAGTTTAGGGTTTAAAACCCTAATGCTGACTGAAAGGAAAAGTTCAGTTTAGATTTTTAAAACCCTAATGCTGACTAAAGGGAAAGTGTTCAGTTTAGGGTTTAAAACCCTAATGCTGACTGAAAGGAAAAGTTCAGTTTAGGGTTTAAAACCCTAATGCTGACTAAAGGGAAAGAGTTCAGTTTAGGGTTTAAAACCCTAATGCTGACTGAAAGGAAAAGTTCAGTTTAGGGTTTTAAAACCCTAATGCTGACTAAAGGGAAAGAGTTCAGTTTAGGGTTTAAAACCCTAATGCTGACTGAAAGGAAAAAGTTCAGTTTAGGGCTTAAAACCCTAATGCTGACTGAAAGGAAAAGTTCAGTTTAGGGTTTAAAACCCTAATGTTGACTGAAAGGAAAAGTTCAGTTTAGGGTTTAAAACCCTAATGCTGACTGAAAGGAAAAAGTTCAGTTTACGGTTTTAAAACTCTAATGCTGACTAAAGGGAAAGAGTTCAGTTTAGGGTTTAAAACCCTAATGCTGACTGAAAGGAATATTTCAGTTTAGGGTTTTAAAACCCTAATGCTGACTAAAGGGAAAGAGTTCAGTTTAGGGTTTAAAACCCTAATGCTGACTAAAGGGAAAGAGTTTAGTTTAGGGTTTAAAACCCTAATGCTGACTGAAAGGAAAAGTTCAGTTTAGGGTTTAAAACCCTAATGCTGACTGAAAGGAAAAAGTTCAGTTTAGGGTTTAAAACCCTATGCTGACTGAAAGGAAAAGTTCAGTTTAGGGTTTAAAACCCTAATGCTGACTGAAAGGAAAAAGTTCAGTTTAGGGTTTAAAACCCTATGCTGACTGAAAGGAAAAAGTTCAGTTTAGGGTTTAAAACACTAATGCTGACTAAAGGGAAAGAGTTCAGTTTAGTGTTTAAAACCCTAATGCTGACTGAAAGGAAAAGTTCAGTTTAGGGTTTAAAACCCTACTGCTGACTGAAAGGAAAAGTTCAGTTTAGGGTTTAAAACCCTAATGCTGACTAAAGGGAAAGAGTTCAGTTTAGGGTTTAAAACCCAAATGCTGACTGAAAGGAAAAGTTCAGTTTAGGGTTTAAAACCCTAATGCTGACTAAAGATAAAGAGTTCAGTTTAGGGTTTAAAATCCTAATGCTGACTAAAGGGAAAGAGTTCAGTTTAGGGTTTAAAACCCTAATGCTGACTGAAAGGAAAAGAGTTTAGTTTAGGGTTTAAAACCCTAATGCTGACTGAAAGGAAAAGTTCAGTTTAGGGTTTAAAACCCTAAAGCTGACTAAAGGGAAAGAGTTTTGTTTAGGGTTTAAAACCCTAATGCTGACTGAAAGGAAAAGTTCAGTTTAGGGTTTTAAAACCCTAATGTTGACTAAAGGGAAAGAGTTCAGTTTAGGGTTTAAAACCCTAATGCTGACTGAAAGGAAAAGTTCAGTTTAAGGTTTTAAAACCCTAATGCTGACTAAAGGGAAAGTGTTCAGTTTAGGGTTTAAAACCCTAATGCTGACTGAAAGGAAAAGTTCAGTTTAGGGTTTAAAACCCTAATGCTGACTAAAGGGAAAGAGTTCAGTTTAGGGTTTTAAAACCCTAATGCTGACTGAAAGGAAAAGTTCAGTTTAGGGTTTTAAAACCCTAATGCTGACTAAAGGGAAAGAGTTCAGTTTAGGGTTTAAAACCCTAATGCTGACTGAAAGGAAAAGTTCAGATTAGGGTTTAAAACCCTACTGCTGACTGAAAGGAAAAGTTCAGTTTAGGGTTTAAAACCCTAATGCTGACTAAAGGGAAAGAGTTCAGTTTAGGGTTTAAAACCCTAATGCTGACTGAAAGGAAAAGTTCAGTTTAGGGTTTAAAACCCTAATGCTGACTAAAGAGAAAGAGTTCAGTTTAGGGTTTAAAACCCTAATGCTGACTGACAGGAAAATTTCAGTTTAGGGTTTTAAAACCCTAATGCTGACTAAAGGGAAAGAGTTCAGTTTAGGGTTTAAAACCCTAATGCTGACTGAAAGGAAAAGTTCAGTTTAAGGTTTTAAAACCCTAATGCTGACTAAAGGGAAAGTGTTCAGTTTAGGGTTTAAAACCCTAATGCTGACTGAAAGGAAAAGTTCAGTTTAGGGTTTAAAACCCTAATGCTGACTAAAGGGAAAGAGTTCAGTTTAGGGTTTTAAAACCCTAATGCTGACTGAAAGGAAAAGTTCAGTTTAGGGTTTTAAAACCCTAATGCTGACTAAAGGGAAAGAGTTCAGTTTAGGGTTTAAAACCCAAATGCTGACTGAAAGGAAAAGTTCAGTTTAGGGTTTAAAACCCTAATGCTGACTAAAGGGAAAGAGTTCAGTTTAGGGTTTAAAACCCTAATGCTGACTGAAAGGAAAAGTTCAGTTTAGGGTTTTAAAACCCTAATGCTGACTAAAGGGAAAGAGTTCAGTTTAGGGTTTAAAACCCTAATGCTGACTGAAAGGAAAAGTTCAGTTTAGGGTTTAAAACCCTAATGCTGACTAAAGGGAAAGAGTTCAGTTTAGGGTTTAAAACCCTAATGCTGACTGAAAGGAAAAGTTCACTTTAGGGTTTTAAAACCCTAATGCTTACTAAAGGGAAAGAGTTCAGTTTAGGGTTTAAAACCCTAATGCTGACTGAAAGGAAAAGTTCAGTTTAGATTTTTAAAACCCTAATGCTGACTAAAGGGAAAGTGTTCAGTTTAGGGTTTAAAACCCTAATGCTGACTGAAAGGAAAAGTTCAGTTTAGGGTTTAAAACCCTAATGCTGACTAAAGGGAAAGAGTTCAGTTTAGGGTTTAAAACCCTAATGCTGACTGAAAGGAAAAGTTCAGTTTAGGGTTTTAAAACCCTAATGCTGACTAAAGGGAAAGAGTTCAGTTTAGGGTTTAAAACCCTAATGCTGACTGAAAGGAAAAAGTTCAGTTTAGGGCTTAAAACCCTAATGCTGACTGAAAGGAAAAGTTCAGTTTAGGGTTTAAAACCCTAATGTTGACTGAAAGGAAAAGTTCAGTTT
Organism: Nicotiana tabacum; assembly: GCF_000715075.1. Classification (NCBI taxonomy): domain Eukaryota; kingdom Viridiplantae; phylum Streptophyta; class Magnoliopsida; order Solanales; family Solanaceae; genus Nicotiana; species Nicotiana tabacum. The sequence goes on along the minus strand of NW_027438385.1, from coordinate 4,489 downwards.
AGGGTTTAAAACCCTAATGCTGACTGAAAGGAAAAAGTTCAGTTTACGGTTTTAAAACTCTAATGCTGACTAAAGGGAAAGAGTTCAGTTTAGGGTTTAAAACCCTAATGCTGACTGAAAGGAATATTTCAGTTTAGGGTTTTAAAACCCTAATGCTGACTAAAGGGAAAGAGTTCAGTTTAGGGTTTAAAACCCTAATGCTGACTAAAGGGAAAGAGTTTAGTTTAGGGTTTAAAACCCTAATGCTGACTGAAAGGAAAAGTTCAGTTTAGGGTTTAAAACCCTAATGCTGACTGAAAGGAAAAAGTTCAGTTTAGGGTTTAAAACCCTATGCTGACTGAAAGGAAAAGTTCAGTTTAGGGTTTAAAACCCTAATGCTGACTGAAAGGAAAAAGTTCAGTTTAGGGTTTAAAACCCTATGCTGACTGAAAGGAAAAAGTTCAGTTTAGGGTTTAAAACACTAATGCTGACTAAAGGGAAAGAGTTCAGTTTAGTGTTTAAAACCCTAATGCTGACTGAAAGGAAAAGTTCAGTTTAGGGTTTAAAACCCTACTGCTGACTGAAAGGAAAAGTTCAGTTTAGGGTTTAAAACCCTAATGCTGACTAAAGGGAAAGAGTTCAGTTTAGGGTTTAAAACCCAAATGCTGACTGAAAGGAAAAGTTCAGTTTAGGGTTTAAAACCCTAATGCTGACTAAAGATAAAGAGTTCAGTTTAGGGTTTAAAATCCTAATGCTGACTAAAGGGAAAGAGTTCAGTTTAGGGTTTAAAACCCTAATGCTGACTGAAAGGAAAAGAGTTTAGTTTAGGGTTTAAAACCCTAATGCTGACTGAAAGGAAAAGTTCAGTTTAGGGTTTAAAACCCTAAAGCTGACTAAAGGGAAAGAGTTTTGTTTAGGGTTTAAAACCCTAATGCTGACTGAAAGGAAAAGTTCAGTTTAGGGTTTTAAAACCCTAATGTTGACTAAAGGGAAAGAGTTCAGTTTAGGGTTTAAAACCCTAATGCTGACTGAAAGGAAAAGTTCAGTTTAAGGTTTTAAAACCCTAATGCTGACTAAAGGGAAAGTGTTCAGTTTAGGGTTTAAAACCCTAATGCTGACTGAAAGGAAAAGTTCAGTTTAGGGTTTAAAACCCTAATGCTGACTAAAGGGAAAGAGTTCAGTTTAGGGTTTTAAAACCCTAATGTTGACTGAAAGGAAAAGTTCAGTTTAGGGTTTTAAAACCCTAATGCTGACTAAAGGGAAAGAGTTCAGTTTAGGGTTTAAAACCCTAATGCTGACTGAAAGGAAAAGTTCAGTTTAGGGTTTAAAACCCTAATGCTGACTAAAGGGAAAGAGTTCAGTTTAGGGTTTAAAACCCTAATGCTGACTGAAAGGAAAAGTTCAGTTTAGGGTTTTAAAACCCTAATGCTGACTAAAGGGAAAGAGTTCAGTTTAGGGTTTAAAACCCTAATGCTGACTAAAGGGAAAGAGTTCAGTTTAGGGTTTAAAACCCTAATGCTGACTGAAAGGAAAAGTTCAGCTTAGGGTTAAAACCCTAATGCTGACTAAAGGGAAAGAGTTCAGTTTAGGGTTTAAAACACTAATGCTGACTGAAAGGAAAAGTTCAGTTTAGGGTTTAAAACCCTAATGCTGACTGAAAGGAAAAAGTTCAGTTTAGGGTTTAAAACCCTAATGCTGACTAAAGGGAAAGAGTTCAGTTTAGGGTTTAAAACCCTAATGTTGACTGAAAGGAAAACTTCAGTTTAGGGTTTAAAACCTTAATGCTGACTAAAGGGAAAGAGTTCAGTTTAGGGTTTAAAACCCTAATGCTAACTGAAAGGAAAACTTCAGTTTAGGGTTTAAAACCCTAATGCTGACTGAAAGGAAAAGTTCAGTTTAGGGTTTAAAACCCTAATGCTGACTGATAGGAAAAGAGCTCAGTTTAGGGTTTAAAACCCTAATGCTGACTGAAAGGAAAAGTTCAGTTTAGGGTTTAAAACCCTAATGCTGACTAAAGGGAAAGAGTTCAGTTTAGGGTTTAAAACCCTAATGCTGACTGAATGGAAAAGTTCAGTTTAGGGTTTTAAAACCCTAATGCTGACTAAAGGGAAAGAGTTCAGTTTAGGGTTTAAAACCCTAATGCTGACTGAAAGGAAAAGTTCAGTTTAGGGTTTTAAAACCCTAATGCTGACTAAAGGGAAAGTGTTCAGTTTAGGGTTTAAAACCCTAATGCTGACTGAAAGGAAAAGTTCAGTTTAGGGTTTAAAACCCTAATGCTGACTAAAGGGAAAGAGTTCAGTTTAGGGTTTAAAACCCTAATGCTGACTGAAAGGAAAAGTTTAGTTTAGGGTTTTAAAACCCTAATGCTGTCTAAAGGGAAAGAGTTCAGTTTAGGGTTTAAAACCCTAATGCTGACTGAAAGGAAAAAGTTCAGTTTAAGGTTTAAAACCCTAATGCTGACTAAAGGGAAAGAGTTCAGTTTAGGGTTTAAAACCCTAATGTTGACTGAAAGGAAAAGTTCAGTTTAGGGTTTAAAACCCTAATACTGACTGAATGGAAAAAGTTCAGTTTAGGGTTTAAAACCCTAATGCTGACTGAAAGGAAAAGTTCAGTTTAGGGTTTAAAACCCTAATGCTAACTAAAAGGAAAAAGTTCAGTTTAGGGTTTAAAACCCTAATGCTGACTGAAAGGAAAAGTTAAGTTTAGGGTTTAAAATCCTAATGCTGACTGAAAGGAAAAGTTCAGTTTAGGGTTTAAAACCCTAATGCTAACTGAAAGGAAAAGATCAGTTTAGGGTTTAAAACCATAATGCTAACTGAAAGGAAAAGTTCAGTTTAGGGTTTAAAACCCTACTGCTGAATGAAAGGAAAAGTTTAGTTGATGGTTTAAAACCCTAATGCTGACTGAAAGGAAAAGTTCAGTTTAGGGTTTAAAACCCTATGCTGACTAAAGGGAAAGAGTTCAGTTTAGGGTTTAAAACCCTAATGCTGACTGAAAGAAAAAGTTCAGTTTAGGGTTTTAAAACCCTAATGCTGACTAAAGGGAAAAGAGTTCAGTTTAGGGTTTAAAACCCTAATGCTGACTGAAAGGAAAAGTTCAGTTTAGGGTTTTAAAACCCTAATGCTGACTAAAGGGAAAGAGTTCAGTTTAGGGTTTAAAACCCTAATGCTGACTGAAAGGAAAAGTTCAGTTTAGGGTTTTAAAACCCTAATGCTGACTAAAGGGAAAGAGTTCAGTTTAGGGTTTAAAACCCTAATGCTGACTGAAAGGAAAAGTTCAGTTTAGGGTTTTAAAACCCTAATGCTGACTAAAGGGAAAGAGTTCAGTTTAGGGTTTAAAACCCTAATGCTGACTGAAAGGAAAAGTTCAGTTTAGGGTTTAAAACCCTAATGCTGACTAAAGGGAAAGAGTTCAGTTTAGGGTTTAAAACCCTAATGCTGACTGAAAGGAAAAGTTCAGTTTAGGGTTTTAAAACCCTAATGCTGACTAAAGGGAAAGAGTTCAGTTTAGGGTTTAAAACCCTAATGCTGACTGAAAGGAAAAAGTTCAGTTTAGGGTTTAAAACCCTAATGCTGACTAAAGGGAAAGAGTTCAGTTTAGGGTTTAAAACCCTAATGTTGACTGAAAGGAAAAGTTCAGTTTAGGGTTTAAAACCCTAATGCTGACTAAAGGGAAAGAGTTCAGTTTAGGGTTTAAAACCCTAATGCTGACTGAAAGGAAAAGTTCAGTTTAGGGTTTAAAACCCTAATGCTGACTGAAAGGAAAAAGTTCAGTTTAGGGTTTAAAACCCTAATGCTGACTGAAAGGAAAGAGTTCAGTTTAGGGTTTAAAACCCTAATGCTGACTGAAAGGAAAAGTTCAGTTTAGGGTTTAAAACCCTAATGCTGACTAAAAGGAAAGAGTTCAGTTTAGGGTTTAAAACCCTAATGCTGACTGAAAGGAAAAGTTCAGTTTAGGGTTTTAAAACCCTAATGCTGACTAAAGGGAAAGAGTTCAGTTTAGGGTTTAAAACCCTAATGCTGACTGAAAGGAAAAGTTCAGTTTAGGGTTTAAAACCCTAATGCTGACTAAAGGGAAAGAGTTCAGTTTAGGGTTTAAAACCCTAATGCTGACTGAAAGGAAAAGTTCAGTTTAGGGTTTAAAACCCTAATGCTGACTAAAGGGAAAGAGTTCAGTTTAGGGTTTAAAACCCTAATGCTGACTGAAAGGAAAAGTTCAGTTTAGGGTTTTAAAACCCTAATGCTGACTAAAGGGAAAGAGTTCAGTTTAGGGTTTAAAACCCTAATGCTGACTGAAAGGAAAAGTTCAGTTTAGGGTTTAAAACCCTAATGCTGACTGAAAGGAAAGAGTTCAGTTTAGGGTTTAAAACCCTAATGCTGACTGAAAGGAAAAGTTCAGTTTAGGGTTTAAAACCCTAATGCTGACTGAAAGGAAAAAGTTCAGTTTAGGGTTTAAAACCCTAATGCTGACTGAAAGGAAAAGTTCAGTTTAGGGTTTTAAAACCCTAATG